>NW_021703782.1:111567757-111571599 GCF_005190385.1 Monodon monoceros
TGCTGCGGTGCTGTTGTGCGCTACCGCGCTCCATTGGTAGCAGTTTAGTTAGGATTTTTGTGCCAGAGCATTAAGGGAGATTGTCTCACATATACACTGGTGTTGCCTGCACCTGATTTGGGTGATGGGATTAGGAGAATAAGCAAAGTCGCTTCTGTTTCTGAGCTTTGGAATGGTTTGACTGAGGTGGCAGAACTTGTGCAACTACTGGGGCCTGGGGCCTTTGGCCGGAGAAGCAGGTTTTTGACCACTTTACCTTCCTCAGTTTTGCTTGACTCCTTGACCACCAAGGGGGCGGATTTGGGAGGGAAGGGAAGCAGGAGTCCTGGCCCTCAGAGGGGTTCCCCTTGGCCGCCTGTAGGCAGTGCAGCTGCTGGTAAACAGGACGGCCCCGTATCAGGTGCACCTGGCTTCCCCACGCCCCACTTTGTGGGCCTCTTCCTAGGCTGTGTGAGCCCAGAGGTCCTCACCTCCCGTCGGAGGGACGGGGAGTCCTGGCTGCACGCGGGGTTCTGAGGATTCTGTGCCACATGCTGCATTCACAGTGCCTGGCACACGGCTGGCACTGGGTGCTGGGGCCCTGGCTCTCCCTCCCCTGGGCCCGGAGGGTCAGGGCACGTGAGCACATGTGCACCAAACTGGGAGATGACTTCCCGCCGTGTGTGCCGGGTGTTGGTTTCCTTTCTCCTCCTTAGCCTCCCTTGTTGGATCCCGTAGGTCGGCATCCCGAGTCTAAGCCCCCCAGAGGGGCCTCTGGCCAAACTGGGGAGACCGTGATGGGGAGCTGGCCATCCCAGGAACCTGACGCTTGGGGTCAGACCCTTTGTCCACTGGAATTTGGCCAAACTGCTAGCTCACCAGCCCCAAATTAAAAACTGACGTGGATTACGCACCCGTGTGCTAGATACCACACTGCACACCTCAACCTTGCTGTCTCCTTACATCTTTACAGTCACCTGCTAAAGGTAGAAGGCGTCAGGATATTCATTTACAGATGAGGGAACTGAGGCTCAGGGAGGTGAAGTGACTTTCATGGGGCCACCCAGCATGGACTAATGGGGCAGGACCGAGCCCGCTCAGTCATCAGGACCCTTGGTGGTTCCCTGGGCCTGCGGGTTTATGCCAGTGGGCCCTGAGAGTCCCCAAGGCCTTGCCGGGGAGGGGGCTGCTCTGCCCTGGCTCGGCAGGGTGTTGGTGAGTCGCACAGAAGAAGTTCCATGCCTTGTCCTGAGGGCAAGCTAGGGCCGGGGAGATGGACGCCTTCTTTATGCCACCGAAGCACTGAGTTCTCATAGAAATCGGCCGTTCTTCCATGTGGCCAGCACACAGAACAGAAAGGATAATGGGCGTGGTTTGGGGGTCCCAGACTTCCTCCCGGCCCCTCTGGGCCCGCAGGGAAGAGCGAGTGGGAAGGGGAGACGAGGAGGCAGAGGTGGGGCCTTGCTTTTGCCCCACCTGGACCATCTCAGCTCCGAGGGGGATGGGACCCCCCACACTCCTGCATGCCCAAGAGCTCTCAGCGACACAAGCCTTTGGGCTTGGAGAGAGGCCTCAGCCAGCCCCCTCGTTCAGCCACCTCCCGCCTACAAGTGGCACCATTCCAGGAGACCTGGGGCCCTGGTTCTTGGCCAGCACAACAAACACTCAGGTTCATGTGGGCTTTCGGCTCCGCTGGTGCAACGAGGCATGATGCCAGGAGGCCTGTGGGGTATCTGCTCTGCACCCTGTGCTCACTCCAGTGTCCGGTGTCCCAGCAGCACCGTCAGGGAAGAAGGGCAGCGTCCCCCGTCATCCTCCCCAGGCCACAGCATGTGGGCAGGGGCCTGGCCTTCTGACTCCTCGTGCACTTTCTACCCCCGCTGTGTCCCCCTGAAGCAAACAGCGGCCCTGGGTTCCGAGCGCTTCCACGGGCCCTGCCGTGTCCGGGCCTTGAGGCCAGGAGAGAAAACCCAAAGCAGGTCAGAGTGGGGAGGGGGTCAGAGGCAGCCACGCCTGGGGAGCTGCAGCCTCTTGGGGTTCTGCCATTGAAAGGGGCTTTTGGCAAGAAAGGGGCAAAAGCAAGAAGATGCAGCCCCCAACCTCAGCCCGTGTGGTTCCCCCGCCTGCGTGCCCCTACCCACGGCCCCACCAGCTTGTGACTAAGGAAAAACATGCAGCCACGCTGATGCAATTAAGGAAATGTTATTTCTCAAATGCTGCCAGATCCTCGGGGTTGACCCCGAGACCCGGGAGGACAGCACGCAGGCGTGTTGGGCCCACGTGGTCTCTCGCAGCCTCGGCCTGGGACGGTCCTTGAGTAGCTCCCGATGGCCGTGGGATGGGGGGCTGACACCTGCCTGCTGCTCGTCCAGGGGGTCGGGAGGCATGGGCCAGGCCCTCGGTGGGGGCCCAGGGAATGTGCCTGCCCTTCCCAGGTTGGGGAGGGAGAGGAGGGGTCCATAGTGCCCACCCACCCGCGTGGACCTCGTGCTCCAGGTGAGTGGCCCTGGCCTCCCAGCCTCTCGTACAGCCTGCCCGTGGTTTTTCAGCGTGGGAGTGAGTGTGGTCAGCAGACCCCTGCACCTGCCCAGAGGCTGAGCTGGGCTCCTCCGTCGTCCTCCTGTCCCTTGGGGGGACGGGCTTGACAGTGGGGAGAACCCACCTCCCCCCCGCCCCAGCTCATCTGCCCTGCCTCCTGTGGTGACTGAGAAGGGGCCCAGGAGGCCATTCCCGGGTCCACCACTAAAGGGTCACAGCTGATGTGCTGCTCCCCCGACCCCGGGGTCTTGGCTCTTAGAAGAGTGAGTGAGGGCTCAGCCCAGCGGGCAGAGGCTGCAGGGAGATATTATAACTCCTGCCTCCCCACCAGTGTCCCACCGGGCGCTGAGGGGCAGCACCTAGGGTTGGCCTTGGGCTGGACTCAACCTGGAAGGCCAGGTGGTTGCCAGAGGGCCGGGAGTCCCCGGGGTCTGACCTGACTCCCACTTGCGCTGGTGGCCCGGCCCCGGCCCTGCCCACCTGCACCATGGAAATGAGAATCCCCGCTAGTTAACTAGTTGCCAGTGTGCAGCTGCCCTGCTGCGTCCGGCACCACTGTGTTGTGGCTCCAGGGGTAGCTAGCGAGCCTCTGACTTGGAGGGCAGAGAGGGCCTGTTGTGCTGTCCAGACGGCCCTGGGGGCTGCTGCCCTGGACGCTGGGAACTGGGAGCCTCGGTGCGTGAGGGTAACTGTAGCCAGAGTTCACCTGGGTGTGGGAATGGGGGCAGGAAAGGGGAAGGAGCCCCGGAAGACGAATGTCGGTGCCCCAGGAGGCTGCAGACCGCCAGGGACCCTCCCGGTTTACCAGGTGTGACCCCTGCTCTACCACTGCCAGGTGATTGGGACAGGGGTCTCTGTGGCCTCAGAATCCTGGTGACACTGGGCAAAGGGATCCCGCCCTCCCCTGCTGACACCCCCTCGCAGGCTCTGATCCGAGCTGAGCTGCTTGGCCCCAGGGAGGCCGCAGATGAGGGCCTCTTCGTAAGCCTCCTGGTCGCTTCCCCCGAGCCCAGCAGCCTGAGGGTCTGGAAGGGGGTCTTTGATGGGGAGCTAGGTGTCCTGGACCCTGAGGAAGGCTGCGCAGCCGGCTTTGGCAAAGTCTGCGTGGGGGGAGCCGGGAGGGCTTCCACGGCCCCCGCGGCATCGGGGGTGGTGTGAGCGCCTGCCCCTGCCATCGTCAGTGGTGGACCTCCCCAACGCCCTGGAGGTGCTTTGTTCGGAGTGGGCCGCGCAGCCCGGCAGCAGCTGTGGGCGCAGCGGCGGGGCTGTGCTGCGCGGCCAGGCGCGTGGGGGGCGGGGCGGGGCGGGCCGGGGGCGGCTGGGCG
>NW_021703782.1:111571999-111687885 GCF_005190385.1 Monodon monoceros
GGGGCGGCGGGGCGGGCGGGGGCTGTGCTGGCCGGGGGCCGCCCTGCGCGGCGAGCGCGGGCGCAGGCTGAGGGGGCGCTGGCGTGTGCCCGCAGGCAGCCCGGCGCCGGGGACGGCGGCCGCGGGGACGGCGCGCTCCTGGACACTGTCAGCCTCAAGATGAGCGACCTGGACTCGGAGCTCGTGCCCTTGCCACCGCGGTACCGCTTCCGGGACCTGCTGCTGGGCGACCAGTCCTTCCAGAACGACGACAGGTAGGGCGGGGGTCGGCGCGCGGAGTTGTCCGTGGTGCTGAAGGCCGCCGCTGCGCCCGCGCTGCCTGGGGCCCGCGCCCTTCAACTTTCCCGGGTTTCCGGGACCCCGAGAAGTTGGGGGGTGGGGAGGGTGGGAAGCATTTTCCCGGGAGGAGCCTGTACGATGGGACGGGAGGCTCTGTGCTGGGGAGTCCCAGAGACCAGTCCCCGGGCCAGCCTCTCCGTCTCTGCCCACAGGCCCCCAGTCCCTCTGGCAGCTCTGCTGACTTGGGGCACAAGCCAGGGCCGGAAGCGCCACGTGGCGAAGCCCCGCAGGCTGGCTGAGGGCTGGCGTCCTCCAGACGCTGGCTGTGGTCATTTATTATTAATTAAGGGAGCTCATGTTGTGGTCACCAGGGATGACAACGTGCCCTCACCTTGGATTCTCCTGGGGGCACAAAGCAAAATGAACTTGAGTCTTTCGGCAGAGGACCAGCAAAATGAGCCCTTGGAAATAATTCATGTGCTGAGGAGGCTGGCAGGAAGCTGGGAGAAATGTTGCTTTTCTCTGCCCTTTCCCCAAATAGCTGTCTCAGTAAACACCCAGCACCATAGCTCCATCAGCCTCGGGGGAAGTTCTTTATGCGTGCAGGGACTCACGCTGGAGCCTGTGGGACTTCGGACCAGAACCACTTCCCTTGCAGTGTGTTGGGGGAGGGGCCCCGGTGTCTGCGGGTCTCCTTCCCCACCAAGCCCTGAACTGGGCTCGTGAATCTGCAGTTGTCCCAACAGTGCAGTTATTCAAGTTAGCACGTAAAGTCCGTGAGGTTGGAATTCGTCAGGGCACAGATCAGGCTCTCAGAATAATTCAGTGCTGAAGCTGTAGCTGGGAAAGAAATCGTGCTTGTGGAGGAGGCCAGCATGTAAGGACTGTGTGTGAGACTTGTGGAAGGTGAGTTTAAAATGCATTCTGCCTGCCGGAAACAGAATATCCTTCCAGACCTCCCATAGCATTCGGTTGCATTCTCCAGGTAGAATCAGGAGGAGAGATGGAACCCAAGGGCTTCACCCACATAGAACCAAGGGTGCAAACCCAGCAGAGGGGCACATTAAGGCCGTGTAGTTTTTATCTTGGTGGACTGAGTACTGTGGTAATAGGTAAACCCACCCGAAAACACACAGCCAGGTGGAGAGTTCGTTTAGCTACCTGGGTGGGCAGAGGCAGAGGAGGGCAAGGCTGGGCACTTCTCTAAGCCAGACGTGAGCTCAGCACCTTCCTGAGTCAGCACCAGGCCCTCACTGCCTGCTCCGCTGGGACTTGATTAATTCTCGATAACAGCAGCCCCAGAGGTTCTTTCAGAGGCGGGCAGGAAACGGCATCCATCTCCCCGAGTGGGCCTGGGGCCTCCAAATGCTCCAGAAATGCCAGTGACTGCAACTGATGTAATTGCAGTGACACATCCCTTAGATTTTAGGAGTGGATGGCAGGTCCTTGCCGTCAGCCAAGGGTGGCGTGTGTCTGCCTGGAGGGAACTGTCCCTGTCCCCTGGGAAATGGGAAGCTGGCACTGAATCCTCCACCGTGCTCTGGACCCTGTGGCTTGGGAGGGTGGGGTTTATTGTGGTAAAATATACAAAACCTAAAATATAAAGTGACATTTGGTACATATACATCATCACCACTATGTAGTTCCAGAGCATTCCATCACCCCAGACGGAAACCTCGTACCCGTGAGCAGTCACTGCCCTGCAGCTCCTGGCAACCCCCCAGTCTCTGTTCCCCTCGGCCTTGTGTTCAGGGGGAAAGTCTCCTGTGTGCTGGGCCCAGGGACTTTGTGCTTGTGTGCCCATGGTGCTCAGAGACGGGCTGTGTGTGTGTGTGTGTGTGTGTGTGTGTGTGTGTGTGTGGCGCGGGGGGAGTCCTCCAGAGGACAGGCCCCCGCGGTCCCCGGACAGGCGTGGAGACCCTGCGCTGCACGTGTGGAGAGGTGGTAAGGATGTGTCTGTACGTCGGGTGAGGGAAGGGAGCAGGCACTGGGGCTGAGAGGCTGTGGGGTGGCCGGAGGGCCCGAGAGGCTGGAGGCCAAGGAGGCCAGCCTGCCCCACCAGCAGGGCCGTGTGCACTCAGCCCGTGCTTCCGTGTGCCCCAGGAACAGTCCCACAGAACCCGGGGCTGGGCCGGGGCCGGGGTCCTGGGGCTGCAGGAGGAAGGGCCGGTGGCCTGGGCGAATCGGCACTGCAGACGGGGGGCGTCGTGGGTCCGGGGAGGAGAGCTGTGCTTGCCCTCCCGCGCGTGCTCCTGGGTCCCTGCCGCCTGGGCTCCTTTCCAGCCCCACTCACGTGCCCCAGGGCAGCCTCTGTGGGGTGAGCGGGGGCGCTGCTGCCCGACTCCTGGCAGGCTGTGGGTAGGCGGCCAGGGCTGTGGGCTTCCTGTTCTCCAGGGGAATAAAGCCACAGCCATGAGTCACCACAGCCTCACACACCGTGGCCTTGGGGGGAGGGGGGGCTCAGCCCACGTGAGCGAAGGAGACTGCTCGCCAGCCTCTTGCAGGGCGGGCAGCGAGGAGGCAGGCAGAGCCAGGACTGGCTCACCTTCAGGGGGCAGCCAGGGTCCTAGGGGACCCTCATCACTGCCTGTGGCCGGGTCTCAGGGCTCCTGGGGAGCAGGACTCTAGGCAGAAGCCCTAGACCTGGACCCTCCAAGGCCTAGGCCTCGGGGCTCCCTGCCCTGTCCCGGGTCAGCTCACTGCCCCTTTGCCCCAGGAGCCAAGGGGCAGCTCCAGGAGGCCCCTCCCCGTCCGCAGCGGACCCTCCAGTGCGCCTGGTGCACCTGGTCCTGGAGGATGGACCTGGGGCTTTGAGGGCCCCCTGTGGGGCTCAGGGGCTGCAGGCCTGGCTGGGCGGTGAGCCCCCATGCCCGCTCTGTCTCCTGCAGAGGGCCAATTGTGGCCCGGCCTGGAAGAGGCGGCTGCGAGGGGAGCGGGAAAGGGCTTTGCAGACAGGGCTTTGGTCGTTGTAAGTGTTGCTTCCTTTCCTGGTCTGTAACATGGACACGAGGCTTCAGCCAGCCGCCACACCTCACACCCTCTCTGCACTGCGGTGCGGGGGACACGGGCTGTCCCACCACAGGCTCGTCTCCCACGAGGGTTAGAACCAGCCAAAGGCTGGGGTGGGCAGAGCCACAGGTGAGGAGAAGGCCCGGCCAGGTGTTCTCCTGGCTCGCGTGCTGGGACCAGCTGCCTGTCCGGCCAGGACCCCAGCCCGCAGCGGGAGCTGACGTCAGGGTCCGTGCCCCTCTCCCTCCAGGCATCTAGTGGAGGACGGGGTTGGGGGTGGGGAGGTGTGTGCGCCCCTCTGGGGGCTCCGGGGCAGCGCGGCTGCAGGGAGGTGAGGAGGCCAGGCCTCCAGCGTTAGAGCGCTGCCCAGAAGGGCCCTGTTCCGTGTTTCCCTGAGCTCTTCCAGCAACAGAGGATGGAGCCTGGCTGCTGCTATGGGATTGAGCGGCACCCCGTGTTGTTTCACCCAGCAAGCCAAGAAGTGGGGAGGCAGGCCTGTGCTGCGGGCGGCGCCCTGAGGACAGACCCCTGCCCCGCCCTGCAGGAGCCACTGTTGGCAGCCATGGCCCCCAGGGGCTCCGGGAGGGGCAGGCAGGGCTCAGAGAGGTGCCTTTGGAGCAGGCCCAGCCCCCCGGGGTCCCCTGGGTTCTCCCTGCGCGGGGGCTGAGTTCAAGCCCCTGGTTTTACCTTTAAATTCCCAGGGCCTGGCTTCTGCTTAGCCGTCAGGATGGGGCAAAGGTGGGATCCCGGCCCCATCCTGGCCAGGGGCCTGTGTCCGTCACAGACCTGAAGGCCTTGGAGGACACAGCCCGCCTGGGAAATGGCGGTGGCGCAGGCTGGTGGGGCCCAGGCAGGTTGGGGGTCCCCTGCCACCTTCAGCTCCATGCAGAATAGGACTGGATGGTGCTGGGGTGCGGGGGACATGTCGTCCAGCACCCCGGAGTGTGGGTCTAAAGCCAGACGCCACACCTCCCCCCACAGCCCCTCCCCAGCCCAGAGCAGCCACCTGGGTGTTCAGGCCCAAGGCCCGGGGGTCTTCCCGGACCCCCTCCCTGCGTAAGTTGGTCACCCCTGGGGCGGCTGCTTCTGTGCCCTGGACGGCTGCCCGCCCTCACGCCAGCCTCTCCAGTGGGCCCCCAACACTCCCAGCTTCCTCTGTAGCCCAGGCCTGAAACGCTTGTGCTCACCTCAGCTCCCTCCCACCTGAGCCCAGGGTCCTTCACCTCCTCCCGGGATCCGCCCACATCCTCCGCAGCTGCACACCTTCTGCCTTCTCCCGTCTGCCTCCGTCTCTGTGGTTTCTGACTTTAAACCATAGACAGAACAGTGGCGAGCGCGCTGGGTGCATGGACACTGGGAGCTGACCCGGACGCTGCCAGGCGGCTCTCTCAGTGTCCCTGTGTCTCTTGGGGACTCACTTTCCTCTGTCTGCATGATTAGACCAAGGAAAGGCTCAGGTCCTAGCCGATTCTGTGTGCTGTGTCCCAAGGGGGTAAGATTTATATCGATCTTTCTAGCACTTTCCGGGCCTGGGGTTCATTTGCCTGCATCTCTGCCACACCACTGTAGGACTGGGCCAGGTCTAGTTCTCCCCATTGTCACCTGGGGCCCCCCTGCAGAGAGTGGCCGGGGCTCCCAGGGGCAGGCCGCGCCTTCCTCCAACCCTGTGTCCTTCCCTCTGGGTGGGCGTGTGGGGGCTTGGGTCACCCCCGGTCCTGGGAGGCCAGGAGCAGGCGGGATAGACAGCGAGAAGATGGAGGATAAAGGAATAAGAACAAACGGGACGGGGAGGGTGTGGGTGATGGAGGGGCGCACACAGGTGTGAGCAGCCCGTGGACACCAAGGCAGGTCGGCGGGGCTCCTGGACCTGAGTCTGCACCTGGAAGACAGCCACACTCTCAGTGATCTGGGATTAGGGGCACACCAGTCAAGGTGTTAGCAGTTCTGTGATGAGAAGGGGCCCTGGCTCCCCTTGCCCACATCCCGAGGATACTGCGGGAGACCCTGAGATGGCGAATTGGGCGTCCCCGGGAGCCGGGTCCCCATCCCGGTCCCTGGGGTTGGACATCTCAGTGCACCTCTTCGCCTCTAAGCCTGCATCCCGGGGACTTGTGTGCACGAATCAAAATTAAATTCCTCCCAATTAGTGCAAAGCAGAACACAGACATCCAGCGAGAGGTGGCCAGCATCCTCCAGTGTCACGGAAACCATGCTCGGTTTCTGCTTCACATTGCGGTTCCCTTCACTCCTGATATGCTTCCCACGATGTGCCATTTGCCATTGAAAATTCTGTGCACGTGTCATTCGGCTTCATCCACTTGGAGTGAAAATGGGAGGTGAGAGTGTCCAGGCTGGGTCTCAGGCAGCTCGAGCTCTGTGACAAACACCCCAGCCTAGGGGCTTCACCAGCAGACACTTAATTCTCACAGTTCTGAGGCTGGAAGTCTGAGATCAGATACCAGCCAGGGGTAGGGGGGGCCTGATGGGACCTCTTCCTGGTGTACAGACTCCTTCTCACCGTGTCCTCACGGGAGACACAGGCAGAGACACAGAGAGCACGTGCTCTCATAAGGGCACTAATCCCAACTTAGGGCCCCACTCTCGGGACCTCATCTAACTTTAATCACCTCCCAAGGCCCCACCTTCAAACACCATCACACTGGGGGTTGGGGCTTCAGTGTGAGTTTGGGGAGACACACATTCCACCCACAGCAGGCTTGGGGAAACAAGGTGGACGCTACAAAAGAGATGGCCACGGCTTCCCTGGTGGCGTAGTGGTTAAGAATCCACCTGCAGAGGCAGAGGACACGGGTTTGAGCCCTGGTCCGGGAAGATCCCACGTGCCGCGGAGCAACTAAGCCCGTGCGCCACAGCTACTGAGCCTGCGCTCTAGAGCCCGTGAGCCACAGCTATTGAGCCCGCGTGCCACAACTACTGAAGCCCTTGCGCCTAGAGCCAGTGCTCTGCAACAAGAGAAGCCACCGCAACGAGAAACCCACGCACCGCAACGAAGAGTAGACCCTGCTCGCCGCAATTAAAGAAAGCCTGTGCATGACAAAGATGTAACGCAGCCAAAACTAAAATAATTAATTGAAAAAAAAAAAGAGAGATGGCCGGTAACCTTTCACGGGGTTAAGCTCTGCCTTGATTTCAAATTCCTTACACCCCAAGAACATCCCAGGATCCCCGGAGGGAGAGCCTTCGCCTCTCCCCTCACCCACGCTGTGCGGGCGCCTGGTGAGTAGAGGCAGATCCCACAGGAAAAAGACCTGTTCAAGGTCGCACAGCTGATTGGGGGAACTTCAGGAGAGGGGGTCTGCAGGAAAGAACTGCAGACCCACTGCAGTGCTTTGAAATGGTGTCCCCCAAATTCATGTCCACCTGGCACCTGGGAACATGACCTTATTTGGCAATAGGGTCTTTGCAGGTGTAATTAAGGTAAAGATCTTGAGATGGGATGATCTTGGATTTAGGGTGGGCCCTACATCCGCTGACTGGTATCCTTGTAAGAAGAGAAACACACACAGGAAAAGCCTTGTGGAGATGGAGCAGAGACTGGGGTGATGTGGCCACAAGCCAGGGCCGCCTGGGGCCGCCCGGAGCTGGAAGAAGCAGGAAGGACCCTCCCCTGGAGCCTCTGGGGGAGCACAGATTTCGTGTGGCATCTATGGGGCATCTCATGAGACTCGTGTCTGCACTGGGGGGGCGGGAGGAGAGGAGGCGTCTCCCCTGAGAAGTCGGGGAGCCCCGGGTGGTGCCCATGAGGTGATCAAAGAGCCTGGGGGGAGTGGATGAGGGCTCCTGGCTCTGGGTCTGCAGCCAGGGTGGAGTCCAGGGAGGGGGCAGCACATACCTGGCTTGGGGAAGACATTTCCCTGGTGGCCCCAACCTGTCCTTCTCGGCTGGTTTGTTTGGTCCAGGAATATTGTGTTGCATCTGGTTATTAGGGTTCACTAACTCCTTTTAATCCAGAGTGGCTCCTACCAGGTGTGGCCTCCCCAGGTCCCCCACCCTAATCTCCAAGCCGGTAAAGATGGTGAGATGTCACCCCCAGGATCTCCTTATTTGGAAGTAGGGTCTTCAGAGGTCATTACATGAGCATGAGGTCATTAGGGTGGGCCCTAATCCAACATGACTAGTGACCTTTTTTTTTTTAACATTTACTTTTTACTATTATTATTTTTGGCTGCACCGCCTCTTAGTTGCGGCACGTGGGATCTTGGTTGCTATGTGCAGGATCTTTTAGTTGCAGCATGTGGGATCTAGTTCCCTGACCAGGGATCAAGCCCGGACCCCCTGCATTGGGAATGCGGAGTCTTAGCCACTGGACCACCAGGGAAGTCCCTACTGGTGACCTTTTAAAAAAGAGAAATCTGGAGACAGACCTGGAATGATCCTCCCTCACGGCCTCACAAGGAGCCAGCCTTACTGACACCTTAATCTTGGACTTCTGGCCTCCAGAACTGGGAGAGGATGAATTTCTGTTGTTCAAGCCATCCAGACTGTGGTACTTTGTTACGTCAGCCATAGGAAGCTCATACCCATGGCAATTTTGCATTATAAGTAAGGTTACTAACCAGTTGGCTGAGTTAATCACCAGGAGGTTGGGCCCCTTCTGGTCACAGGGGCCCTTTGAAAGCAAGAGTGTTTTCCCTGGCTGGAAGTGGAAGAAAAGATTTGGGGCACAGGGGAATCTGACCCACGATTGCCACCTTAAAGGTGGAGGGGCCCAGGGATGGAGGGCAGCCTTTAGGGGCTGAGCAGCCAACAGCCAGCAGGAAAGGGGAACCTCAGTCCTACAGCCGCCAGGAGCTGAATCCAGCCAACTGGATGAGCCTGGAGGTGGATTTTCCCCAGGGGTCCAGGTGGAAACTCAGCCCTGCTGATGCTGATTTCAGATGCGTGGGACCCTAAGCGAGACACCAAGCTAAGCTACACCCAGTCTTCTAACCTCGGCACTGCGGGTATATGTTGCTTTAAGCTGTGAAGTTGGCAATTTGTCACACAGCAAAGGCAGCTGATACGCCAGGCCTCTGGTCCTGCAGAATGTTCTGCCGTCTGTGTGTCTGGTTGCCTCTTGGTGGGTGGTTCAGCTTGTTGCTCCGCCTCCAGTATTCCCGTACACTGGATGTTGGATCTGAAGGTCTCGTGGACGGAACTCAAATGTTTCAGGCAAGAGAAGGTTTTAAGTGCCACCACCGTCCCCATGTTGCCCCATGTCCCGGTTGTCCCTCCGTTAGAGATGGCCAGAGGGACACGATGGCTTAACGATGACAGCCCAGCCCTTGCACTGGGCAGTTGTGCAAGGTGATCCGTCGTCATACGACCAGGCGTTCCCCCTCCTTGGTGCAGCTAAGGGTGGCAACCCCACCGGACGTCCTCCCTGACCCCACGTTCTGTGGCGGCTTGGACAAGCTCCTTTCCGGTTCTGCTCCACCCTCCTTGAGTATAAGCCACATTCTTCTTTAACTGGTGGTTTTCTTACATCAATGGGAACTAGTTGTACACCCCGAAACATAATTCCTGCTGAGAAAGCAGGAAAACACGCTCAATCCTTTCCATTTAATTACCAGTTTTCAAAGTGTATTATAGCAGCCTCAAAGGATGACAGCTGAAGGTGTTTTTTCTGGACTACTCTTTCTGGGTTTCATGTATTGACTAATGGCGTTACATAGGTTCACCATGTGTGATGGACTGAGCAATGCCCCCCTCCCAAAGATGTACATGTCCTAATGCCTGGGACCTGCAAGTGTCTTAGGTGACGAGAGGAGCTTTGCAGATGTGTTGAAGTTAAGGATCTTGAGATGGGGAGACAGTCCTGGATCATCTGGGTGGACCCCATGGGATCACAGGGCTTTTTGAAGAGGGAGGTGGGAGGGCCAGAGTCAGTTTCTGTTTCTGAGTCTCTGTTTTGTTATGTTCATTCCTTTGTTTTATTTTTAGATTCTACATATAAGTGATAACACAGTATTTGCCTTTTTCTTTCTGAATTATTTCACTAAACATAATACCCTCCAGGTCCATCCACGTTGCTGCAAATGGCAAAATTTCATTCTTTTTTTTTTAGGGCTGACTAGTATTCCATTGTATTTATGCATACGTCTTCTTTATCTGTTCATTTGTTGATGGACACTTAGGTTGCTTCCATATCGTGGCAATTGTAAATAATGCTGCTATGAACATTGGGTTGCATGTATCTTTTTGAATTAGTGTTTTCAAGGATTTGGGGGATATATACCCAGGAGAGTGGGATTGTTGGATCATATGGTAGTTCTATTTTCACCTTCTTGAGGAAGCTCCATACTGTTTTCCACAGTGGCTGCCCCAATTTACATTCCCAACAACAGTGTTCTAGGGCTCCCTTTTATCCACATCCTCGCCAACATTTGTTAATTGTGGTCTTTTTGATGTTAGCCATTCTGATAGGTGTGAGTTGATGTCTCATTGTGGTTTTGATTTGCATTTCTCTGATGATTGGTGATGTTGAGCTTTTCATGTACCTGCTGGCCACCTGTATGCGTTCTTTGGAAAAATGTCTGTTCAGGTCTTCTGCCCATTTTTTAATCCAGTTGTTTGCTTTTTCTGTTATTGAGTTGTATGAGCTCTTTATGTACTTTGAGTATTAACTCCTTATTGGTCATATCATTTGCAAATATTTTCTCCCATTTGGTAGGTTGCCTTTTCGTTTTGTTGATGGTTTCCTTTGCTGTGCAAAAGCTTTTAGCTTAATTTGGTCTCATTTGTTTACTTTTGTTCTTGTTTACTTTGCCTTGGGAGACAAATCCAAAAACATATTGCTGCGACTTGTGTCAGAGAGTGTTCTGCCTTTGTTTTCTTCTAGGTTTTATGTTTTCAGGGCTTACATTTAGATCTTTAATCCATTTTGAGTTTTTCTTTTTTATATGGTGTTAGAGAGCATTCTAATTTCATTCTTTTACATGTAGCTGTCCAGTTTTCCCAGCACCACTGGGAAAGAGACTGTCTTTTCTGCATTGTATATTCTTGCCTCCTCTGTCACAGATGGACCGACCATAAGTGTGTGTGTTTATTTCTGGGCTCTCTATTCTGTTCTATTGATCTATATTTCTGTTTTTGTGCCAGTACCATACTGTTGTGATTACAATAGCTTTGTAGTATAGTCTGAAGTCAGGAAGCATGATACCTCCAGCTTTGTTCTTCTTTCTCAAGATTGCTTTGGCCAGTCAGGAGCTTTTGTGTTTCCATACAAATTTTAGAATTATTTGTCCTAGTTCTGTGAAAAATGCCATTGGTATTTTGACAGGGATTGCATTGAATCTGTAGATTGCTTTGAGTAGTATGGTCATTTAAACAATATTAATTTTTCCAATCCATGAGCATGATATATCTTGACCTCTGTGTCATTTTCAGTTCCTTTCATCAGTTTTCTTACAGATCTTTTACTTCCTTAGTTAGATTTATTCCTAGGTATTTTTATTTGATGTGATGGTAAACAGGATTTTTTTTAACTTCTCTTTCTGATAGTTTGTTGTTAGTGTATAGAAGTACAACACATTTCTGTATATTAATTTTGTATCTTGCAATGTTACCAAATTCATTGATGAGCTCTAGCAGTTTTCTGGTGGCATCTTTAGGATTTTCTTTGTATAGTATCATGTCATCTGCAAACAGTGACAGTTTTACCTCTTCCTTTCCAATTTGGATTTCTTTTTCTTGTCTGAGTGCTGTGGCTAGAACTCCCAATATTGTGTTTAATAGCAGCGGCAAGAATGGACATCCTTGTCTTGTTCCTGATCTTAGAGGAAATGCTTTCAGCATTTCACCATTGACTATGTTGTTAATTGTGGACTTGTCATATGTGGCCTTTATTATGTTGAGGTTTGTTTCCTGTATACCCACTTTGTTGAGAGTTTTTAACATAAAAATATGTTGAATTTTGTCAAAAGTTTTTTTTGCATCTGTTGAGATGATCATATGGTTAGTATTCTTCAATTTGTTAATGTGGTGTATCACATTGATTGATTTGTGGGTATTGGACCACCCTTGCATCCCTGGGATGAATCCCACTTGATCATGGTGTATGATCCCTTTAATGTATTATTAAATTCAGTTTGGTAATATTTTGTTGAGTATATTTGCATCTTTGTTCATCAGTGATATTAACCTGTAATTTTCTTTTTTTGTGATATCTTTGTCTTGTTTTGGTTTCAGGGTGATGCTGGCCTCATAGAATGAGTTTGGAAGCATTCCTTCCTCTGCAATTTTCTAGAATAGTTTGAGAAGGGTAGGTGTTAACTCTTCTCTAGTGGTTTGGTAGAAGTCACCCGTGAAGCTGTCTGGTCCTGGACTTTTGTTTGTGGGAGATTTTTACTACTGATTCAATTTCATTACTGGTAATTGGTCTGTTCCTATTTTCTATTTCTTCCTGGTTCAGTCTTGGGAGACTGTGCATTTCTAGGAACTTGTCCATTTCTTCTAGGTTGTCCATTTTATTGGCATATAATTGTTTGTAGTAACCTCTTATGACCCTTTGTGTTTCTGTGGTATCAGCTGTAACTTCTTTTTCATTTCTAATTTTATTGATTTGGACCCTCCCTCTTCTTTTCTTGGTGAACCTGGCTGAAGGTTATCTATCTTCTTTACCTTTTCAAAGAACCAGCTCTCAGTTTCAGTGATCTTTCCTATTGATTTCTTTAGTCTCTACTTCATTTATTTCTGCTTTGATTTTTATGATTTCTTTCCTTCTATTAGCTTTGGGTTTTGTTTGTTCTTCTTTTTCTGGTTCCTTTAGGTGTAAAGTTTGGTTGTTTATTTGAGATTTTTCTTATTTCCTCACATAGGCTTGTATCACTATCACTATAAACTTCCCTCTTAGAACTGCTTTTGTTGCATCCCACAGATTTTGGATCATTGTGTTTCCATTTTCATTTGTCCCCAGGTATGTTTTTATTTTCTTCTTTAATTTCTTCAGTGATCCATTCGTTGTTCAGTAGCATATTGTTTAGCCTCCACGTGTTTGTGGTTTTTGCAGTTTTTTTCCTAGTTTCATACTGTTGTGGTTGGAAAAGATGTTCGATATGATTTCAGTTTTCTTAAATTCACTGAGACTTGTTTTGTGGCCTAGCATGTGATCTATGCTGGAGAATATTCCATGTGCACTTGAAAAGAATGTGCATTCTGCTGCTTTGGGATGAGTCATTCTCTTTCTCTCTCTCTCTCTCTCTCTCTCTCTATATATATATATATATAAAGTCCACCTGGTCTAATGTGTCATTTAAGACCAGCGGTGTTTCCTTATTGATTTTCTGTCTGGATTGTCTGATCCATTGATTTAAGTGGGGTGTTAAAGTCCCCTATTATTATTGTGTTACTGTCAGTTTCTCCCGTTGTGTCTATTAATGTTTGTTTTATGTGTTTAGGTGCTCCTTTGTTGCGTGCATATATAATTGTTATATATTATTCTTGTATTGATCCCTTGATCATTATGTAATGCCCTTCTTTGCTTCTTGTTACAGTCTTTGTCTTTAAGTACAGTAAGCATATTCTTTTTTTTTCTTTTTTCGGTACACAGACCTCTCACTGTTTTGGCCTCTCCCGTTGCAGAGCACAGGCTCCGGACGCGCAGGCTTAGCGGCCGTGGCTCACGGGCCCAGCCGCTCCGCGGCATGTGGGATCTTCCCGGACCGGGGCACGAACCCGCGTCCCCTGCATCGGCAGGCGGACTCTCAACCACTGCGCCACCAGGGAAGCCCAAGCGTATTCTTGATGGGCAACCGTCACCACCATCCATCTCTTTCATCTTCCCAAACCAAAGCTCTGTCCCCATTAAACATTCACTCCCCGCCCCCTCCCCCAGCCCCTGAAGCCAACTTGCTCTACCCTTCACTTGGTTTGCATTGTCTGTCTTATTGCCTGAAGAATTCTTTCTTTATCCTTTAAGCGCAGTAGATTAATGGAATCAATATCTGGGTGTGGCACATCCTGTACCTTATTTTCCTGGAACTCTTTCATCGTTATATTTCTCAGTACTTTCTGAATGTGTTTTAAATACTTAAAACAGGTCGGGGCCTCTATCCAGGGCACAAGCAGTTCTTTGCGTGAGTGTTCCCACCGCTCTCAGCTCCTGTGCCTCTGCCCTGCATCTGCTTCTGTGCCAGCAGGGCCATCCCTCTGTCAGTAACTCCATTTTCAGTCACATCTTTTCTGGATTGGGTGCATTAGTGATCCCACGTGATTCAGTGTTTGGGCTCTCGGTTTGTCTCCAAACTTCCGTCATCTCCCTGTTTCCCTCACTCTGTTGAGATACCAACATATCTCATTTTTGAGCTTGTCCCTGTCCAGTGGGTTTAGTGCTTGAAGCCTGTTTAGGGAATTCCTTCTGCTCCTAGTTATGTTTTATTGTTGGCCAGGTTCTTTGTCTTATGAAGTCCATCCTCTCTTTATCCCCCTTTTTCTCGTCTCTCTCTCCCTTCCTTCCTTCTTTTTAAAAAAATTGTTTATTTGAATTGTGGTAAAATAACACCAAAAATGTACCATGTTAACCACTTTAAGTGCACAGCTCAGTGGCTTTAAGCACATTCACGTCGTTGTGTAACCATCACCACATCCATCTCCAGATCTTTCCCATCTTCCCAAACTGAAGCTCCGTCCCCATTAAGCACTAACTCTGTCTCCCAGCTCCTGGCCCCCACCATCTCCTTACTGTCTCTATGGATTTGACTATTCTAGGTCCCTCAGATAAGTGGATCCTACAGAATTTGTCCTTTTGCGACGGGCTTATTTCTTTTTTTTTTTAATTTAATTTAATTTTTTAATTTATTTATTTGGTTGCACCAGGTCTTAGTTGCAGTAGGTGGGCTCCTTAGTTGTGGCTCACAGGCTCCTTAGTTGCGGCACATGGGCTCCTTAGTTGCAGCCAGCCTGCCCCACCCCCACCCAGCCAGCAGTCCCCACACACAGAATGACACAGGGCTGCTGTGTGGCAGGAATGAAGCCCTTTGGAAGAAGGTGCAAAGTGCTTGAGCAAAAGGAGCAGTCGACCTTCCTGGCTGCCCCCTACCCCACCACACACAGCCATGGGGTCTGAGTCTGCCTGAGCCCCGTGGGAGCAAGCAGTGCTGGGAGTCCTCAGGGCCTGGGTCTGCTCTCCCTGCCTCGCCTCACGTGGGAGTATCCAGCCTGCCCACTGGACACTCCTCACAGTGCCCTGGGGATGCAGAGCCGTGGGCCACTGGTCCACCCAGGAGGGCTGTCTGTCCTCCCCACACAGGAAGATACCACTAGACTCTGGATCATAGAAGTGGACCGTTGTTTTCAAAATAAATCAAACCTTACCTAAATGATGCAGCAGCCAGCTGAAAGGCCTCCCCCAGCCCACTCCCAGACGTAACCACCACACATCAGCCTGTATTTGTCTTTAGATCCCGCCACACAAAATGTTGGACATCCTGCCCTTGTCACCTGATCTGACCCTGGACCTCAGACACCATCGGGACCTGCCAACCCACTGCATTCTCAAAACCCAGAACGGGAAAGACACAGCACTCAGGGTGGGAAGCGCTAGACACGCTGAGCCTTCCCTGTGGGTGGACGTGAGGCGTTTGCCATTCTGTGCCCTTACAGATGGCGCTCCCACGAGCATTCTGAGATGGGCTGCCACTCGCTGCCATTGCTCAAGGAAATCAAGTTCTGGTCTCTTTGTGGACCCTAGAGTCCCAAGGAGCCCCTCTCACAGCTTCCTGGGGTGCACAGGTGAACGTCCCTGATGGTCTATTGTGTGTGTGTTACCGACCAGGGTTCTTGGCCTCCTTAATCAATAGAAATTGATCAGAGGCCACAGCAGAAATTCAGGCAAGACTTCATTGGGGGCCCTGCTGCTGTAGTGGGGAGCGTGAACAAGTAATAGGTTCCCTTGCTCACTCGCTGAGTGGTGGAGGCGTCTGGTTCCTTATATGGGGTGAGGGTAGGGATGTGTCCAGGGGTCGGGCCGGAGGGGTGGCTTAGGAGGTCTGCCCACCCCTTGGTGGTGTGTGCAAGGGTCTCGCGCAGTGCCCTGCTTTTGCTCCCAGCTCTTCAGAAGTGGCAGTTGGGGTTTCTGTCTCTTGTTGTCCAGAATTTGCCCCACCTGCGCATGCACGCAGTTATTTTTAGTCCCTTATCGTTTCTTTGTATTTCGTTGCTCGAAGAGATGTTTGTTTCGGCGCAAGCTCTGCAGCAAAGGGTCCCAGGTCTCAGCCTGCCTCGCGTGGACACACATACAGAGGGGCCTCAGCGTGGCCCCGCAGATGGCGCTGCCCGTGCCGCGGTGCTGCTGGCTTTGTTTTACAGTCATCACCATGCGTCTCGCTCACCAGCAGGCCCGAGGCACTTCCAGCCCTCCCTCTTTTCCAGGCGCTCTATGCCTCTCTCTCCATGGGAAGGGTAGGGAATGGCTGACAGAGGCTTGCCCCCCTCTGCCCAGGACGGGCAGGGGCCTCCCAGTGCTTGGCCAGTACAAACACCTCGGCAGATATGGGACGGGATGGGACGTAGAAGGCGCTCGGGGGAAATGCACTATGAGTGTTCGCTGAGATCACCAAATGGCTTTATCCCGACAAGGCAATGTCTGGGGAGGGGCCAGGCCAGGGGCTGGGTGTACCGAGGCCCACCTTCCTCCTGCAGACCTCTGTAAGCACCGGGCCCTGGTGGTTTGCTGGGTCACAACTGGGGTGAAGAAATAGAGGTAGGCAGGCTGGCCAAGCTGGAGGCTCCGGTCTGGCGTCAGGGTTTGGACACGTCGGCAGGGCTTGGAGCCCCCCGGCAGCCTGGACGGTTGTCATCTGAGCACCCCTGCACCCAGCTGGGCTCCAGGGCAGCCAACCCACAGCCTTGGTCCTCCCAGCGCCAACACCTGACGGCCATTACCTAGGCGAGTCACCTGTCCTTCCCAGCCTCAGGCCTCCCTCGTCTGTGAAAATGGAAGGAATTGGGCAGAAAAGCCACACAATGTGGCAACAGGGAGCAGAGGCTCAGTCAGCTGGTCCCGGGTGGGAGACCTCGCTCCACTGCTTCCTGTCTGGTCTCCTGGGGAAGGCACTTCTCCCTCCCTCAGTGCCTTGGTTTCCCCACTTTGCAAACGGACAGAAATCTGCACACTTCCTCAAGCTATCTGTATTCAGTGAGAGGATCCGAGCTCGCCCAGCAGGGCGTCGGGCGCAGACCGGGCTCCAGGAAGTAGCTGGCTCATCCACGCCTGGGATCTCATGCCTGGCACGGAGCTGAGCCTGGCATGCGGGCATCGGTAAACGAGTACCCCCGTGACTCCCAGAAAGCTCTGGGGGGAAGGAGGTGGGGGAAAGGGCGACCCCTGAGTGCCTGCGGGTGGGAGGACAGACAGCGATGTCCCACCTGACCTAGGGGCTGGACCCACCCAACCTGGGCAGCAGGGGTAGGGGCTGGCAGGTGCACGTGGCTCTGGGCTGGCCAACTAGAGCCCCACCCGCGTCCCCAGAACCCACAGGCCGGCTGAGGCTCCCCTCTCCAGCAGCCCCTGCCTGCGGAGGTGACCGGCCGAGAGCCACCGGCTGTCACCGTGCTACTATCCCTCCCCTCCTCCCAGCGCCGTGACCATCAGCATGACTATTACTACTACTTCCGTTGTAAGGCAGCCCCTCGAAGCCTGGGGCGCCAAGACCCTCTCCCACGTGGCGCGTCCTCTGGGCACCCAGCCTCCGGGGTGGGGAGGCGGCCGAGCCTGGGCGCCCCCGGGCCGCGGCGGGAGGGAGCCTGGCCGCCCCCAGTTTCCCAGCCCCCCTCGGACGTTCCACTGTGGCGGCGGCGCGGGGAAGGCGGGGCGGCGCGGGGAAGGCGGGGCGGCGCGCGGAGATGGTAGCGCCCGCTCCCCTGCCGCCACCCGCCGCCTGCCGCCCGCCGCCCGCCGCCGCCGTGCGCTCCGGCAGGATGGCGCGGGCCAAGCTGCCGCGCTCGCCGTCCGAGGGCAAGGCGGGCCCGGGGGGCGCCCCGGCCGGCGCCTCGGCCCCCGAGGAGCCGCACGGGCTCAGCCCGCTGCTGCCGGCCCGCGGCGGGGGCTCCGTAGGCAGCGACGTGGGCCAGAGGTAGGGGCGGGGGCGCGGGGCACCGCGGGAGGGGCTTTGCATCTCTGCGCTCGCATCCCGCACGGGCTCCGCTCGGCTGCACCTGCCGCGCTGCCTGCAGCCCCGGGAGGGGAGGGACGGCCGAGATCTCCCTCAGGACCCCCAGCCAAGCGCCCCAGCCGCTCTGTGTGTCTCCAGCCCGCCTCGGGGAGCCTGTGGGACCCCTGCTCCCTCCTGCTCTGAGAGGCTGAGCACAGAGGGGCTGCATATAAGACCGGAGGGAAAGGCAGTGGGGACCTGGGCGCTGTGCCAGGTGGCTTGGTGACCACTGCCCGAGCCCTGCCCCACTGGAGGCCACACTCTTGTTGGTTCCAGCAGCCACTTGGGGGGAGGCGGGGCCAGCATCTGTGTCCTGCTTCAGAGGTGAGCAGCTGCATAGCAGATGGGAGCTGGGGTGTATCAGGGCTCAGGCTCCCTGGGGCTGGTGCCTGGAGCCAGTGGCAGCTGAGGTGCAGGAGGTTGGTTCCCCAGCCAGGCAGGGGCAGTGCCAAGCCCTGTCCGGCCCCTCCTTGAGGCCCAGCGCAGCACGACGGCCTATTTCACAGATGAGGGCGCTGAGGTTCAGTCTGCAGGGCTAATGCAGAGCCACCCCTGCCCTGTGCCAGGAGCCCTTCTAGGTGCTGCGGGGGAAACCGAGATGAATCAGACCCATTGGTGTGGGCACATGTCGTGGGCGCGGAAAGCTGTGCCTGGTAGAGGGAGGTGCAGGCTGGGCCGGGACAGGGAGAGCGGGCTTCCTGGGGCGCTCGCCCTTCGGGGGGGGGTACAGGGAGATGGGCAGGGGCTTCCAGGCAGAGGAAGCGGCCAGGGCCAAAGCCTGGGGCGGTTGGGGGAGGCGCTGTGCCGTGTCAGGGTTGGGGCGAGGGGTTGGCAGAGACTCAGCCTGGCAGATGGCAGACCAAGGGTGCCTGGGGAGCCTCCCCCCGCCCCTCCTGCTGGCCACATGCCCTCTGGGCCCCTCAAACCCCATTTCCTGCTCCTTGGCCGCCCCTGGGGGCCACTGCCCAGCGGTCATTCCCATTTGCCGGAGGAGACTGCTAAGGCTGGAGATTGAGTGCCTCTAACGGGCACGCCTGGTGACCTCACGCAGCTGATGGGCAGCCCCTGGGCAGGAGGGAGGCAAGGGCCGGCCAAGGCCCTGGAGACCAGGTTCCTCTCTTCTCCATCCTCTTCCTGGAGGCAGTGCAGGGACAGAGGCATGGCAGGTCTTCTCCAGGCTGCATCTGAACCCGCAGTGCAGCATGGGAGCCGCGGTGGCAGGGACACCTCCTCCAGGGAGCCCTCCTCCCATACCCACCCCTGCCACCCCCAGTCCTGTGCTGATGACCTTCATGTGAGCAGCCTCACTCAGTCCCCCTGCAGCCCCTGAGGTTCAGGGTCCTCATCAGCCCCCTTCTGCAGAGTAGAGGGGGTGTCTGCAGCTGCATCGCTGGCCCAGCAGCACCAAGGGCTGGTGCCTGCAGCTTCCTCTCCCCAAGCGTTAGATGCGCACTGTGGAGTTTGCTCTGGACGGGAGGAGTAGGGAGCCATGGCAGGTTTCAGAGCAGGGGAGGACTTGCAGGCTTTGTTCCTTAGGAACACGAGTCTGATAGATTCCGGTAAGACCAGAGCCGGCAGGTGGTTGCCCTCTGCCGGAGGGAGCCTGTGGCCGCAGCTCCTGCGGCTGCCTGCATCCTGCACACGCCTTCTGGAGCCAGCCGGGGGCAGGGCTCGCTGGGCCACGAGGCCTCGTCCCTGCCCAGGGCGCCCCCCCCCCCCTGCCCCTGAAGCACTGCACCCCCATCTCCTGGACGCTGTGGGGGGATCGTTAGAAACGTGACCGGGGTTGGGGGGGGTGATAAGGACCATCGCTTGAGAGCTTTGGAGCTGAAGAGCCAGTGAGGGAGAGGCTGGCCATGTAGTGAACTCTCCCGGAGGGTCACGGCTGGGCTAGGGCCCCTTCATGCCCCCTGCGACCCTGGGGCTGAGCGGCCTTGCCCCCAGGGGTGCTACCGTGTAGCCTCACATCTGCTGGGGGGGCCCAGCGCAGTCCCCCACCTCCTGCCGAGTCTTCAGGAGTCCAGCCTCAGGTCGGGGCCAGGGACGGCAAAGCTGGCCTGCGTGGACTGGGGCCCGAGTTCGGGGGCCCCACTGGTGGCAGGGGGGGTGCTTTCGGCCCTGGACGTGGGCTGCCCCCTGGCCTTTGAGAGACGAGTCCTTGGGCCCCAACAGCTGTGTGTGGGAGGAGGGGCCCCAGGAGCCAGAATGGGGTGAGGGTGCTAAGGCCCAGAGCTGTCGCCCAGGGGCCAGCAGGAGAGCAGGGCAGAGCAGGGCAGTGTGCTGGCTTTTGGGGACACCCCTGCAGAGCCCCAGGCTGGTGGGGACAGAACCACTGGAAGGTGTAGGCAGGAGGTTTCCAGGCACAGCTCAGGTCCTAGCCGGGTGCCAGGTGTGCTGACCTGGAAGGAAGAGGGATGCAAAGGGGTGGGACAGCTGGGGCAGGTGAGGCTGGAGAGGAAGGGCCTGCTTACTTAGCAGGCCCTGCCCCCTGGGTTTGGGTTGTGTCCCAAGTGAGGGGCTCACTGGTGGCTTGCTGGAGGGGACGTGGGGGTAGCCGGGAAGGCATGGCAGGGGCCCTGGTGAGAAGGAACGGGCTGCAGAAGGATCTAGGAGGTAGAATTCTGGGGTCTGAGAGTTGTGGGGAGTCATGGCAGGGAATGGGGAGCGCTCTGTGGACGGCTGAGTTTGGGGTACCTAGAGGCACGGCCACGGGGAGAAGTCCGGGAGGCAGAGCCCAGGCCGGGGAGTGGGGACCCTTGTGTGGGTGTGGCTTTGGATGGGGCCACACGGGCAAGGGGAGGAGTGGAGGCCAGAGGCCAGGATGAGCTCTGAGGACCCGCCGGAGGCCGCGCGCGTAGAGGTCAAGGGAACTCCAGGGCAGGAAGAGGGTCCCCGGGGAGGGGAGGCAGGAGGACCTGGACGGGGGAGTGGGAGGCCGCCAGGAGGCCAGGCCTCGAAGCTGGGCCAGGAGGCTGTCTTCGCCCTCCCCGGGGGTAGTTTCAGGGGCGGAGCTCACCAACCCTGGACCCTCACCCGGAGGGGACATCCAAGGAGGGGCTCGCTCAGAGCTGGGCTGATGAGAAGGTTTGGGGGGAGAGAGGGCGAGCTCCAGCCGCGGGGTCTTCGTGCAAAGGCCCCCAGGTGGGGTGGGGCCTTGGGGGCGGGGTGCAGTCAGGGGTGGGGCCTGGGCGGGGCCAGTGCGGGTGCTGCAGGGCCTGGGCGGGGGTTGAAATCGCCCGGAGACCCGGGTGGCAGCTTCAGAGAGTGGCCGCTGGGGGGCGCCCCTACACCCAGGGCCCTAACTCAGGGCGGCCCCTCTGAGCCTGGCTGCCCACCAAGGACGCGCGGGGGCGGCGGCGGTCAGGCCCCGCCTTTGCGTGCAGAGCCCTGGGGGCGTCTGTGGACTGCGGGGGGCCGGGGAGGGCAGGAAGCAAGGGCTGTAGTGAACACCGGCTTGGCCAGCCCAGGACCAGCTGTGCACTTTGCTCTGGGGGCCTGAGCCCGCCCTCCCCGCGTGCTCTGAGCCCAACGCGTGGCCGCCTCCTCCGGCTCCGGCTCCGGCTCCCCCTCGGGCGGCTCCAGCGCGGCCCTGCCCTCGTGCTGTTCTCCCCAGGACCCTCGGGCCTCCCCCGCCCCTCCTCCGCGGCAGATCTGCCCTTGTGCCCGCCCCCTCCAGGAACAGGCCCAGTCTCCCTCTCCCGACCTGTCCTCTCCGGCCGGCGCCCCTCACCCGCTCTCAGCAAGTTCCTGGTCCGCTGTGACCGGCTCTGGCCCTGCCAGGTTCCTGCCACCCTGGGTGCAGCTGTCGCCCGACTCAGCACTGGGGGCAAAGCCCAGGCCAAAGGGAACCTGAGCTGGATAAACACGCAGAATCTGGGCCGAGTTAAGCCCAGGTTTCCCCTGCTCTCTGCAGCGCCCAGCCCCACACCACACCCACCCAAGACCTCACCCGCGGGCGCACCAGGAGCTGTAGGCCGGGGGTCCCACCCAGAGGGCCCTGCACAGGCAGGCAGGCAGGCCGCTCCCCCCTCCCCGCCTGTGGTCTCAGGGAGGCAGTGGTCCTCTCTGAATCTTGGTTTCCCCTTCTGGAAGATGTTTGCTTTAAGAATTGAAAGAGAGGCCCTGTGAAGCCCTCTGCGGAGAAGCAGGCCCCAGGTGGGTGCGTCACCAGCAAAGAGCAGACCCTCTGTGCCCCCCTCCCTACTCCGCCCCGACACGGGCAGTCTGGCAGCTCCCACCAGCCTCTTCCTCCCAGCCTCCCTCCCAGGTCGGCACAGGCCACGCCCACCTTGGTGTCATCTGGCTGTGGTCAGTCTGGTAGAGCCCTAGGCCGGGCCGCCCAAAGGGCAGCAGGTGTGTGTTGCTGGCCCAGTAGACGGGTTGCCCCTGGGGGTCCCTAAGAGCACTGGCCTGCCTCATCACCCAGGAAGCCGAGGGGCAGGGGGTGCAGTGGCCTGTAGAGGGCGGGGGAGCCCAGCAGAGGTCATCCAGCCAGTGGCCCTGTGCGGGGCCCGCCTCTTGCTGCCATCAGCTTCCTGGGTGTCAGAGGGGGGCTGACGGTGCTGCTTCCTGGACACCGGGGTCACGCAGGGCCTGGGGCGGGTTTAGTGCCGGACAGGGCAGTAAGCCCTCGCCAGACCTGCGGTCCTGCCGCTCGTCCCGCCTGGGGCGGGCCGGGGCACGTGTGCCGCACTGCCGCGTGCACTGTGATGCTGTACGGGTGCCGAGGGCGCCAGGCCCAGTCGGGAGTGTGCGCACGGGCACACCCCTGCTTCCCTTGGACCCTGCCCGCGTCCTCCCTACGTGTCCCTGCCCACTCCTGGTCCAGGAGCCCAGGCCCTCTGTCTGTCCATCCGTCCGCGTTGATGTGTCCACTCCATTCCGTCCCCAGGCTTCACCTGGAAGATTTCAGCCTGGACTCCTCTCTGTCTCAGTAAGTGCTTGGCTCACAGGTGGCCTCCCAGCCCCTGGCAGGCCCGGGGAGGGAGGGCAGCTCGAGCCGTGCCAGCCCAGGAGGGAGGGTCCGCTCCGGCCACACCATCTGCCCTGCAGCCGGGTGAGAGCGGGGACACGGCCGGTGCTGCTGGGCCTCGGGTGGCGCTTCCTGGGGCGGAGCCTGGGAGTAGGAGATGGGGGTGTCCGGAGGCGAATACCCCACAGGTTGTGACCACAGCCCTCGGGAGGGAGCAGGGACCCCTGCCGTGGTGCCTACGTGGGGACAGGCGTACAGGTGACCGCTGGTGACCGTCCGGACCCCCAGGCGCCTGGCTCGGCTGCCCCACCGTGAGCCCTGCCAGGCTTTTCCTGGCTTCAGCTAGGATTTAGGTCAAGCAGAGGGTGCTTTGAGGTCAGGGTACCCAAGTGCCCTCAGCAGCCCCATCGGGGGCGTTCCTGGGAAAGAGCCTCCCACCTGCTCACACCCACGGCGTCCAGTGTGGCCACCGACTGGGGCCTGGTTTTTAGTCTCGTTGGTTAACACCGACGACATTGGCCACCACCGCGTGCACGGGGCTTCCCCGCGCCACCCCCTGCAGCCGGAGGCTTTGCGCTGTTACGCCGCTGGCAGGGGCCTGGGAGCTGCCCTGGGCCTCAGCCCCCCAGCGGTGGTGCGGTGAGTAACAGGAGGGGGAAGGTACCTCCTCCACCGCAGGGCTCTCCCAGCCCCACCAGGAGCGGGTCTGAGACCGTGGGAGGATGTGGACGATTGCGGCCGCCTGAGGGGCCGAGGCTGGGGTCCTGCTGCCCCAGAATTGCATTGTCACGGGCAGAGCAAACGTCCCTGGGCCCTCGGAGGCCCAAGGAGGCTCACCGGGGCCCCTGACCGAGCCAAGGCGCCAGTACAAGGATGCTCTCTCGGACTGGGGAGGCCCAGGATGGCGCCGTCTGTTGGTTTGAGAGGTCACCCGGAGCCCTTGCTCTCCTCGGTGTGTGAGGCACCGGGAGGGCTGAGTGGCAGAGGGGAGGCGCGTGGCCGTGGGCTGACATGGGACAGCGGGCGGCCTGTGCCCCAGCCTGTTCCGTGGGAGGAGCTGCAGGAGAGCCTGTGCCCCTGATGCCCCCACAGGCGAGGCTGCAGCTGGGGCAGAGCAGCCCGTCCGCAGCCCGTCCGCCTGAGGGCCCCACCTCCAAACCCAGATCAGCCCGGCTCCTTGCCCGCCCACCCTGGGACCTGCCACTGCCCGGGGAGCAGGGCGGGCCACGGGCTCTGCCCGTTCGCAGAGTAGCCGCGGCCTCGGCGTTGGTAGTTGGGCCCCAGCCCTGCTCTTCCATCTCGCCCGGGGCTCCATGGCCTCCTGCGTGGAGCTCCCGGGCACCTGCTGGAGAGCCACCGGCACGCAGCAGCAGACCGGGAAGAAGGCCGCCAGACGTCGGCCCCGTGTGAGTGCGAGGCTGGCACCGCCGGGCGGGTGGGCCTCCCCACAGCTGTGTGCCTGGTGTCCCACCGGGACCGGCCGCCCGGCCCTGCGTGTGCCGCTTCCCGGCACAGGCCATCTGTGCCAGAGCTGCCTGCCGGGAATCCCTGGAAGGCCACGCCCGCAGCCTGCCGGTCAGCTGCCAGTCAGCAGGGAGAGCTGCAGCCCTTTCTTCCACCTGCCCTCGCCTGGCAGGTGCGGTCCTGGTGGTGGGGGGGCAGTTCAAGCTGCTCTGCTGGCACGAGGGGGCCTCCTCTGGTCCACCCCAGCGTGGGCAAGACCCTGCGCACCGGCAGCGAACGCGAGCCGAGTGGGGATGGGCCACGGCCGCCTGCTGGGACCTGACTCCTACGCCCCTGAAACTCGGGAAACCCAGGCCCCGTCGGGAGTCCAGAGCCCTGTGTCTCCTCTGACCACTGGGTGACCTGAGGCAGCGTCCAGCCTGAGTGGGCCTCAGTTTCCATGTGTGTAGGGACGGGGCTGGCGGGACCCCTCCGAGAGGCCCTGTGGCCGGGCTTGGGGACATGGCCCTCCAGCTGCCCGGCCTGGACCGCCGTCCTCGCCAGCCTGAGAGCTGCTCACTCCATGGTGGACGGAAGGGAGCAGGGCTCGGGACTGTCCCGGGACAGGGAGTGGGTTTGGCCTGTCCAGTCCTCGGGGCTCATGGCCGAACCGCAGGGGATACCCCAGGGACCGTCTGAGGCCAGGGCTCTCAGAAGCCTCGGGGCCCCGTGACCAGGCCTGCCCAGTGCCGCAGACCTTCCTGCACCCCGGGCAGCGGGCAGCAGGGGCCCCGCGGTGCGCCCAGGCCTCCCCGCCGGGCGTCCTGCCGAAGGAGCAGGTGAATGGATGCAAGCGGGTGCAGACGGAGTGGACCCCTTGTCTGCCCTCACCCGGCTCTCGAGCTGTGTTTGCCGGGCCGTCATGGCAGGCGGTTCCTGTCACCGCCCGAGCCCCAGGTGAGGTGCCGAGGCTCAGACAGGCGGGGCAACAGGCAGGGGAGGGGCGGGGCTCTGCCAGGCCAGATGGTCCATGACCCCGGCGTGGCCGCATCCCCCAGCAACTTGTGGAGCCAAGAGCACATCCTGCAGCTGAATCACACCCGTTGCACCTGCACTTCAGAGTAAATGGAAAGCTTGTAATTTACCTTCTGTGGTGGGAGAAGCGGGCAGCCACAGCTCGTGAAAAATTAAAAGTGGAGGCGGCTCCGTGGATTTCCCCGGGCACCCAGGCTCGACCTCCCGGGGCCGAGTCTCCGCCGGGCTCCGCCACCCCCCACCCCTTTCTCTCCTCCCGCGTGGAGAGCGCCCGGGGCCGGGGGGGCCTGTCCAGATGGGTGTCCACAGCTGCCCGGGCAGGGGGCTGACGGGTTCCATGTCTGAGGCGTGACCAGTCCCGGTTGGCAGTCCTGACCCCTGGGCCTGGGCGGGGACTTGCGGGGGCAGCAGCGGCAGCCGCCGTGAGAGGCATGCGGGCTGGGGGCGTGGTGCACGGGGGGCAGGTCCCCGGGAGGCTGAGGAGGAAGGAGGGAGACTCGGCCACCAGCCACGCGCACCCTCCACGTGGGCCGAGCTAGGCCTTGCTGGCCAGGTGAGGGCCAGGAAGGGGGTACCCGAGTGGAGGGGCACAAAGGCTGGGGACCCCTCCTTGAGGCTTCTCTGTGCAGGGCAGGACGGTGGGGGAGTGGTCCCTCGGGACACGTGGGCACCTCCGAGGGGCGTCTGCCCCCTGACCTGGCCCAGGCCCAGCCTGGCTTGTCTGAGCTGCTCCTTCAGAGAGAAGGCATTTGACCAACTCCCCAGAGGGACCCTCGGATTCCCGCGACCCGGCTCCGGGTAGCACCTGCAGAGGAGGTTGGGGTTCAGGGCCAGTGGGGTGTGCTGGGGTGCAGTGGGTGTGCTACGGTGCCATAGAGCGTGCTGGGGTGCAGTGGGTATATTGGGATGTTGTGTGCAGTGGGGTGCGTTGGGTACAGTGTGCAGTGGGGTGTCCTGGGGTGCAGTGGGGTGCACTGACCACTGGCTCTGGGCTTGGACCCCTCCGGTCTGCGGGAGGCCTGTCCTGCCACCCCGGCTGACCGCCCTGCACCAGGACCTGAGAGTGGGGAAGGGCCCACGCCACCAGCTCCTGCCCCTGGGCCCTTCTTGAGCCCTGTGACCAGTGGGGGCCACTGTGGTCAGGCCAGGGCCCCCGACCTGGCAAAGGTCAGGGAGGTGTGCTGGGGCTCTGCCCAAGTCCCCTCCCGTGGGCGCATCACCAGGGAAGGTCCAGACGGCTGCTGCCAACACATCAAGTCTGTATCACACACTATGCCTAGAACAGGCTTGAGGAGTGATGAATATTTTAAACACTTCTTGGAGATGTTGGGGCAGCCAGCCGCAGGCAGAGCAGTGCCATTGAACTTTCAAGGTGACAGCGGCATGAATTTCTGCATCGACAGGAGCTGGAGCCTGGTCAGAGGGGGAGGACGTTCACAGCCCTCCACCCTGGTGGACGACGACCGGGAGGTAGGGGTGGGGAGCAGGGACCTGGGCCAGCGTACGCCTCACCTCTGCCTGTGGACCACTGTCCTGCATCCCATCTGCTCAACCGCCACCTCCTACGTGCAGCCCTCCAGGGTGCCTCTGGGTAGCACTACTCTGTCTTCAGGGTGCTCAGTCCCTCTGCCTCCTGTGTCACGGTCTTCACACAGAGTGTGGCTGAGCAGCTGCCTCACCTGGACAGTCTTATTGCACCCACACAACATCCCTGAGGGTGGCGGGGCCGCCTCCACCTGACATCTGGGTGAGGTGAGGCACAGGGCATGGCATCTGGACCAGGCGTTTCCGGTCAAAAGCCCCGCCCCAAATCCCGAGCTCTTGGTGCCTCTGTCTGGTCAGGGGGTGACGACTGGCCACAGTGATGCCCACGGGCTGCTTGTGGGGTCCTGAGACCCACCTGCCAGTGGGGCAGATGCAGCTTGGAACGGAGGCCGTGTGGCAGATGCCAGGTGCTAACCCAGAGCAAGGCAGCCCCGCCCCAGGGCCCCCACCCGGCGAGGGAAAAGCGGTGCTGGACCATTCCCACCGCGGGAACCTGGCTACGGGGTCATTGTCGTGCTGCCTGCTGTCAACACTGGAGTTTCTGTTACGGTGGAACGTTAAGCCCTCGCCTAGCCAGCATGCCGGCCACAGCGGGCTCGCGGCCGAGGCGGGGGCAGCGGCCCGTGGCCTCCAGGTCCCACGTTACCCTAGTGACCAGACGGGCCATCCCCACCCCCTGTCTCCTCGTTCGACAGCAAAATCCTGCCAGTCCGTGTGGTCTGTTCCCAGGATGCTGGGAGCCCGGGCAGGGACTCAGGGCATCTGGGGGTCATCTAGGGCGGGGGCCCACTGCCGGCCTGTCTGCCTCGACCATCCCACGGGCTGCAGCGAGTCTCCAGGCTCAACCACCAGGGGCCTCCAGACAAAGCAGCTGACCATTGGCTTCTGGAACATTCTATACTAGTGATACAGCATGTTTTGAGCCAAGGGCCACACAGGCCACATGTAATCCTGGTGGCTGCCGTGACAGCCCAGCTGGGGGCCTGTGAGCATACACCTCTGCAGGGCCTGGGGGTCCCTGGGCACTGAGAAGGCGGCAGCTGGTGGGCAGGTCCGCTGGGGGCACGTGGGGATGTGGCACCCAGGGCCTTCTGTCCGAGGTGGCAGCACTGACCCTGGCTCTGGCAGCAGGGAGGGGCCCGCCGTGTGGGGGGCTTTGGGCTGGAGCCCCCGCTGGCCCCGGGCCCACTCCTTCCTGCCCGCCCCCCAGGGTCCAGGTGGAGTTCTACGTCAACGAGAACACCTTCAAAGAGAGGCTTAAGCTGTTCTTCATCAAAAACCAAAGATCCAGTGAGTGGGGCCTTCAGGGTGGGGGGCAGGGCGGCGGGAGTGCCCCTCACCTCCGGCCTGCACCACGTCCCACCCTGCGGGGACCTGCCGCCCCTGGCAGCCAGGTGGCACCGTCTCAGCCCCTTCACCCCGAGGGGCTCCCTGGCCCCTCCGTGTGGCCCCACCCTCCCGCTGCGGGTACCTTCCACCTGCATCCCAGCAGGAGCTTGGCCCCCTGGGATGCAAGATGGGGTGCGGAGGTGCCCGTGGGTCCTGGTCCGTCAGTCTGTCCATTGCTCCCCTCACCCCCCGCCACCGGTGACACCAGCCCCGGGAGCCCTCTGTACCACGTCCGTGAGGCGGGACAGGGTGAAGCCTCTCACAGGCCAGCCCAGCAGAGTCACCCTGTCAGTGCTGGCGGGGCAGGCGGTGCGGAGGCCCAGGTGCAGAGGGCGGAGTGCAGGCTGGGACCCCGGCCAGTCCGGGAGCCCTGACCACCGTCCCGACCCCACAGGCCTGAGGATCCGGCTGTTCAACTTCTCCCTGAAGCTGCTGACCTGCTTGCTCTACATTGTCCGTGTCCTGCTGGACGACCCGGCCCTGGGGATCGGATGGTGGGTGACCTGCGGGCCCGGTGCTGGGCCTTCTTGTGGGCCCTCTGCCGTTACAGAGGCCGATGGGGTCCGCACAGGGGTCCGTGCCCGGCGCCCTGTGCCCAGGGCCTTGGGGAGTCCTTCCTTCCCCCATGGGGCCCCACCCAGTACCCCTCCCCAACAGAGCCGTGGCCAGGATGCCACCCTCAGACTCCAGCTGACCAGCCGGCTCAGCATGGGCAGAAGGGTGTCCTTGTCGTGGACGACGGCTGCGTTTGCAGCCACACCCGGACCTGGACAGAGCTCTCCTTGGGGGTCTGGGATGCCCCCTCCCTGCTCGCCCAGGGGTGCGCGGGGGGGTCTCAACGAGGGGCTCTGGGTCGCTCAGCAGCTCCTGCTGGGCAGGCAGGGGTGCCAGGCCTCGGTGGGGGGAGGACGTGAGCCTCGCGGTGCAGGGCAGGGGTGTGCCTCTTTCTTGGGGCTCCACCCGGTTCCCCTTGCCCCTCCCGGCCCACCTCCCCATCTGCTCCGGGAGCCTCTCTGGACTCCCTCATACCCGGATGTGGGGTTCTGGAAGGTTCTGGAATGGTCCTGCTTCCCTCTTTTGCTCTGTCTGGGGGTCTCCCCAGCTTTCTCTCCAGCCTCTGGTTGAGATTTTCACCTCTGCTCTTGTGTTTTCTGATTTCTGAGAACGCTTCATCTCCAAGCGTCGCTCCCCCTGCAGGCGCCCTGCCATCAGCACCTCGGGTTTGTCTGAACCGCTTTCCTTTCTTACAGTTCCCCCTTCTGCTCAGTCTCTGCGCCCCCGAGCTCGCGTTGAAGGGACTTCCTCAAGCGTCTGGCCACGCACACTAAGGCTGGGCTCTCGGAGGCCGAGGGCCCTGTGGTCAGGGTGTGTGGCCAGTTGGTCACCACCGTCCCCTGGGTCTGCCTGGCTCCTCAGGGCAGATCGTTCCCCTCTTCCCTGCAGGGTAAGGCCTGGCCCCTGGGCTCCCGCCCGCTGAGCTGGGAAGGAGGCCGGGGTCAAAGTTCGCAGTGCAAGCTTGTAGTTACCTCCCTGCCACGTGCAGCGGGGCGGGTTCCGCAGGCCAGACCCTCACCCACTCCTGAGAACGGACCTCCTGTCTTCATCAGGAGTGCAGCAGGACAGATCCCACCGTGGTGGTTTGAGAAGGAAACCGGGGTTCTGACTCTCCAAGCACTTTGCTGGGTTCATCCCACCTTCTCCCACTCCCAGAGGCGTCTGGGACATCCGGCTTTACATCCCCACAGGGACTGACTCTGTTGTGTTCATTGCACAGCACCTGGCACATGACGGGTGGGTGGGAGAGCGAATGGATGGGTGAGGGGGCTGGTAGATGTATGCGTGGGATGGATGGACAGGTGGGTGGATGGATGGAGGGATGAAGAGATGGATGGATAATGGATGAGTGGGTGGACAGATGAGTGGATAGAAGGAGGATGGATGGGTGGGTGGGTGGATAGAAAGGTGGATGGTGGATGAGAGGGTGTATGTGTGGATGATGTAAGGATGCTGGATGGATGGGTGGATAGATGGCAGGTGGATGGGTGGGTGGATAAATGAGTGGATAGAAGGTGGATGGATGAGAGGAGGGTGTATGGGTGGGTGATGTAAAGATGGTGGATGGATGGATGGATGGATGGATGGGAGGGTGGCTGGATGGGAGGGTGGCTGGCGACTTCTGTGGGCATTGAGTTTGCAACAACAGGCTCAGGCTTAGGAGGAAGTGCGTCAGTTGAGAAAAAAGAAGGAGGGAGCTGCCCGTCACCATGGGGCTCTGTGAGAGTGAGGTCCTGTTGGCCAGTGACCCTGGCTTTGCTTGTAATCTGGGGCAGAACTAGCATGTCTGCCAGGCCCCTGCCACCTTCCCAGTGATGGGCATCCAGGTGGCTTGGGGAGGCTTGTCCTCGGGAGTGACTTAGGGACACGCGTCTTGGAGCTGGCACCACGGGGCAGGAGCTCGGCTTTTCTTCGTGTCTCACGCACGTCGCCCGGCCTTGTTTCGGCAGCTCTGGCCTCCAGGAGGCCCTGAGTGCTGCGTGGTCCATCGCTGGCCACGCGCAGCCCTTTCTCTGCTGGCAGCCCAGGTGGAATCCCCGCTCCCTCCTGGGCTCACCTCTTGTGTCCTCCTCACCCGGCCTGCCCCTCATCCGTTAGAGATCCTCCGAGAGCATCTGCAGGGTGCGAGCAGGCTGCCTGTTCCCCAGGTGTTAGAATACAGACGCCTGTCTGAGTTGTGGGGGCCTGGCCCTGGCTGGGGAGAGTGTGCCCCCCATACGCCCTAGGCCCGTGGCAACCCTGGGAAGGGTCTGGCCCCTTCGGGGGCGGTGCTGGGAGGGGCCGTGGCCAGCCAGCTCCGTCTCTCCACAGCTGGGGCTGCCCGAAGCAGAATTACACCTTCAATGAGTCGTCCTCCGAGATCAATTGGTGAGTTTGCCACCCAGCTCCCACTCAGAGGCCCAGGGCCGGGTCGGGTGGACAGAGGGTGACACTGCCCAGCCCCCCAGGATAGATGCCCAGCCGCAGCCCGTGACCCTCCTGGGATCCCCGGGCCCTGGCCAAGCAGCGGGCAGTGGCGGGATGGCCCCTCAGCGTACAGCCCCTGAGGCCCAGGAGCAATCTAAGAGTGACAGCAGGGGTCACCAGCAGCCGGCTTGACCCAGCCCTCATGGACCGTGGGTGGGAGGAGAGATGCAGCGAGGACCTGCCGGAGGGTCGATCGCTGCCTCTGCACCTCACGGCCCTTTAGCCAAAGAAAGCAGGCGCCCAGTCAGGCAGTGGGAAGTGACGCTAGAGCGGCGGGGGTGCCCGGTCCACAGGCCAGGACGCGTCCCAGGGCCTTGGCCGCCTTCTTGATGGAGGCTTCTCCCTTCCAGCCTCCCCAAACCCAGAGCCCCCCTTTGGCCTTAGCCTGCACCTACGCCCCTCGCCTGGCACCCCCGGCCCAGCCTCGCAGAGCAGTCCTGGTACTTGGCAGCAGCAGGACCCAATGTACCAGACCCTGAGCTCTGTCCCCAGCTCCGCAGCTTCTCCCGCTCTGGCCCGGTCGCCCTGTCCCTGGAAGGCACGCACAGCTGGGGTGGAAGGGACGCGCCAGCCCCTCCCTTCACACCCGGCCCTGGAAGCCTCTCCTTTCTGGGCCTGTGCCTCGGAGTGGCGGCCAGGGCAGCCCCTGAGCCCGGGCCCAACTCTCGTCCAAGCAGCCCTGAAGGCCTGGGGATTTCAGAGTCTGTGTCCCTTGGCCGAGGAAACAACAACCCAATGCCTCCACTGCGGCGGGGGCCCTCCCACCCCACAGGGGCCCACGGGGGTCAGGGCCTTGGCCGTCTGGGGTCTGGCTCTGCACTGAGCACGGCCACCCGACCCCTCCTGCTGGTCTCGCCCCAGCCTTTGTCCCAGGGCTGCGTCTGGGCAGGGACACCCCCACCCAAGTCACTCCCCTCCCCTGCTGGGTTATGGACGAGGACCTGAGGTCGGAAACCGGGGAGCGTGATGGCCAGCACCCCTGCCCCTGCGGGGACGGGCGTAGGAGCCTGTCCCCGGGAGCCCAGACAAGAAGGGGAGGCCACCTGGGCCAGCTGCGGACTCTGAGCCCACGGCCCGTCCCCAGGGCAGCCCGCTTAGGCCCTGGCCTCTCAGGCCCCGCCCTGGGGCCCCCTTTCCCCGGGCACCTCCCCTTCCCTCCTGCCCTCGGCCCCTCCGAGGGCAAGGCTGCTGCCCTCCGTCCAGCTCAGGCAGCAGCCTGCGGTCAGTAGAGGCCCAGGGCTCACCTCCCTCTCTCCCCAGGGCCCCCATCCTGTGGGTGGAGAGGAAGACGGCTCTGTGGGCCACTCAGGTGAGTGGAGGCAGCACGGCTCTGGGGGGCCCTGCCTGCCCCGGCCCCGCTCAGAGGCTCCGGCCCCTCCCCGCCCCAGGTCACCGTGGCCGCCGTCAGCTTCCTGGAGACCACGCTCCTCACTTACCTCAGCTACAAAGTAAGTGCCCCCAGGCCTGGCCCTGCCCTCCCCCGCACCCCTCCCCCGCACCCCTCCCCCCTACACCCCTCCCTGGCCCCCTCCCCGCCCACCTGCTCTGAAGCCCACCCCCCTGGCTCCCCAGGGCAACATCTGGGAGCAGATCTTCCGCGTGGCCTTCATCCTGGAGATGATCAACACGCTGCCCTTCATCATCACGGTGGGTGAACCACCAGCTGAGGAAGGGGCCGCCGAGCCCGCGCCCCCTGACCCGTCTCCTCCACAGATATTCTGGCCGCCGCTGCGGAACCTGTTCATCCCGGTGTTTCTGAACTGCTGGCTGGCCAAGCACGCCCTGGAGAACATGATTGTGAGCCGCGGGCCAGGCAGCTCTGGGCAGGGTGGGCTCCCCCCTGCCCCGCCCCTCCCCTCCCGCATCACCTCTGCGAGGCCCCCAGGACCCCAGGGCACAGCTCGCCATGCCCTGGCCCTGTGGAGAGCTGGCCAGCTTCCTTTGGTGCCCAGGAGGCCGGGCTGACCGGTGGACATACGTGTCTCTGTCACCACGAGATGCCCTCACACCTCCTTCCTGACCAGCTGGGGCCCCAGCCCTGATGCCCCGGGAGAGTCACCCAGGCCTGTCCCTGCCCCTGGAACCGTGGCTGGTGGAGGGAGAGGGTGAAAGTGCAAGTGAGCGCAGGCGGGGCCCCGAGACACGGGGCCACGGGCAGACCCTGTGCTGAGGTCTGGGCGAGGCCCCTGTCGGCAGGCGGCGCAACGACTGTTTTCTCCCAGGGTGCCCCTCCCCAGCCCAGGCTCCCTCGGCTCACCTCCATCCCCACTGCAAAGTGAGGTGACGGCGCTGAGGTCACGGCCTCTGGCCTGCGCCCCGGGTCCTCCCCTGGCGTGGCAGAGGCCGGACGGGGAGACCGAGCGCTGAGGTCAGGTGGAGCCGCGGCCACGCCCTTCCCCCCCCACCCCGCCCCATTCATTCATTCTCGTGCATCTGGGACGTGGGGCCGGGGGGGGGGGGGGCCCTGGGCTCCGACCGGTCCCTGCTCTGCCCCTGATGGCGCCACTTCCCGCAGAACGACTTCCACCGAGCCATCCTGCGCACCCAGTCGGCCATGTTCAACCAGGTCCTCATCCTCTTCTGTACCCTGCTGTGCTTGGTCTTCACGGGGTGAGTCCCCGCCCGGCCCCACATCCGAGAAGCCGGGGTGGAGGCCCGGAGGCAGAGACAGGGTGGAGGAGGGCACTGGAGGGGGGGCAGGGGGGACCCTCGGCTCGAGGTCCAGCCAAGAATAAGATCTGGGAGCAGCTGGGGGGCTGGAGCGGAGAGCACGCCCCCCGCACGTGCCTGTGACCTGGGCGAGGACACGGGCAGGTCCCAAGGCCGTGTCCCAACTCCCCTCCCCCATGCCCCCCCACACACACGCAGACGCACACTGCAGCGGAGCGGGGCAGGGTGTCCGCGGGGCAGGAAGCGCCAGGGTGGTCCAGCCTGCCCCTCCCCGCAGCCAGCGCGTCCACCCTGGGGAGGGCCCCAGCACCGCTGTGTACCGCGCCACGGTGTATGTGGGGACGGGACGCGGGGCCACGGCGGGGAAGGACTGTCCAGCTCTAGCTGGGCGGGGGGGCTGGGCGTGCCCCACGCCGTCTGACCTCCTGGGGGAGGACGAGCTCCGAGGTGGGTGGCAGGTAGGGGCTCGCAGCCTGGGCGGCTCCACCCACCCCCTCTGACCCCAGGCCCACGCTGAGCCCACGCAGCGCTGTGTCCGCGCTCCCGTCCAATTTTCCAGGAGCCTCAAAGGCGCCTCGGGTCAGGAAAGGAAGGCCCGGGGGGATGCACTGGGTGTGCCAGCCCCGCAGGCCGGGGTCGGGAAGCGCAGAGCTGGACCCGGGCCCAGGCTGGGGCGCCATGTCGGCGACAGCTGACGTGCTGTTGCGGGCAGGGCCGGCCTCGCCCCAGGAGCCAGGCCGGCCGAGGCCCTGCCGCCACCCCCATCCCCGGTTCCAGGACCTGCGGCATCCAGCACCTGGAGCGCGCGGGCGGCAACCTGTCCCTGCTGACGTCTTTCTACTTCTGCATCGTCACCTTCTCCACCGTGGGCTACGGAGACGTGACGCCCAAGATCTGGCCGTCCCAGCTGCTGGTGGCCATCATGATCTGTGTGGCCCTCGTGGTGCTCCCGCTGCAGGTGTGAGCCCTGCCCGGCGGGGCCGAGAGGGGCAGGGAGGGGTGCCAGTCCTGGGAGGGGCCGCAAGGCCGAGACCCCGACGGGGGCACGCGGGGCCTGCCGGGGCCTGCCGGGGCCTCCTGGGGACCTGTGGCTAGTGAGGCCCGCAGCCGTCAGGACAGTGGGGGGGCGGTGCTCAGACGGCTCCCCCGGGTCCCGTGCGGAGTGTGGAGCACAGGGGCTGCCAGGGTGTCCCGCGGGCTGGGCATCAGGAGTCCTTAGCCGGTGCAGCGGCAGCAGCTGTCAGGACCCCGTGGGGCACAGCTGCTTCCCCGTCGCCTGTCAGCAAGGCCAATCTGCCGGCTGAGCCACCCGTGTTTAGATACGACGGGTAGAGGCCTGGAGAGGGGGCCGGTGGCTGCAGGCGCCCCCAGCCCTCCAGAGGGCAGGAGAAGGCCCAGGGGAGGGATCAGGATGGATTGGGGGAAGCCAGACCCCACGGGGGACACTCAGGATTTGGAGGGACGGGGCAGGGGAGGTGCCTAACTGTGGCTGCAGCTGGGGCCAGTCCACCCCCGGGGCCCTCTGCTGACCCTGAGCTCAACTCCCCACCCCCGCCCTGCAGCTCGGAGCCCCCAGCCAACACCCCCCCGTCCCTGCTTTCCCCCTGGTCCGGAGCACAGCCCAACCCCTCCAGGAAGGCCAGCTGCATGCGAGGGACACCCGTGGGCCGAGAGCCCTAAACAGAGGTCTCACCCCCATCCCCGCGCTCGCCGGAACTTGCCTTCCTGGACCTGGTTCAGCAGTGGCCTCCACCTGAAGCCCCGTCCTCCCCCCATTCCCCCCCGCCCCCGGCAGAGCCCCCTCAGGCCACAGAGCACCTCAAGGTGGGCCGTCCACTTTCCCAGGGCCCTGGCTGCTTTTAGAATCCATGTTCACATTTTATTATATTTTTATACAATCATGTTTTTCTAAATCGTATTTTTAATGTTTTAGATATCTAAATTTATATACGTCAATTATTTTTTGTTATAAGTTAAGTTGCATTTGTAGTTATATAGTTATGAGTTATGAACATCATTATTTGTTTTATGTTTTTAATTCTAATTAATCATATTTCTTTAAGTTTAAAATTATATTTTTACATTACTATCCGGAACTTTTTCAAGCATGGCAAGTCTGTCCCACTCAGGAGCTACATCAGGAGAGAGAGGGGACGATCTCCCCTCCCCGGGGCAGGTTGTGGGGCTGGGGGCTGTCACCCGTGTGTGTGCCCCCCATGAGTGCATAGAGGGGTCGTGTGTGGTTTCAAGTAAACAGTGCCAGGTAAGCTGGCTCCCGCCCCCTGGCATCCCGGACGCCTCCGCAAGGCTGTGCCCTTGTCCCACGGCTGCGGAGCTTCTGTTCCTGCGGTGCTCTGGCCCCCACGCTCCTGGCGGGTGCAGGGGCCGCTCAGAGCTGGTGCTTACATCCCATCACCCAGGCCAGGCTGGTGCCCAAGCCCCAAGGAGAGGGAGGCCGCAGGGCCCGGCATTGGAGGCGCACACCATCCTCCAGGGCTAGTGGATGGTCAGGACCCGCGAGACTGACTAATCTGTTGTCAGTGATGGAGAGGGACGGTCCCGGTTACTGTCCTTCGTTCTTTCTTTAACCACGTTCACCAGTTAGTGCCCTTAGAGACGGTGACAACGAAATGCCCACCTGTAAATGTTCCTTGCAGAGTAACAGTGACGACAGCTGACAGCATCCTCCCCGCTCAGGGCTGAGTTTCACACATCAGTGCTTCCTGCAGCTGCCAGAACAGAGCACCCCACAAATGGGGGGGTGGGGGCTTAAACAACAGAAATTTACTCTCTCACAGTCCAGAGCCAGAGTCTGAGACCGAGGTGTCAGCAGGGCTGGTCCTGGAGGCTTGAGGGGAGGCTCTGCTTCCGCGTCTCCAGCTTCTGGTGGTGCCATGGTCCTTGGCGTCCTGGGGCTTGTGGCCGCATCCCTCTCAGCTCTGCCTCCGTCTCCATGTGGCTTATTCCTGCACTTCTGTGTCCTCTCGTTACGGGACACCGGCCACTGGATGTAGGGCCCACCTGAATCCAGTCTGACCTCATCTTAACTCATTACATCCTCAAAGACCCTATTTCCAAATAAGGTCACGTTCGGAGGGCCACACCTGTGACGTGGGAGGCTTGAATCCAGGTGTCTGCCGTCAGAGCCCCAGTCCTGCACAGGCCTCAGGGATCACCCTGGGGTCTCCGGCCCCTCCCACTAGGGCCCAGTCCTGTGCTTCCAGGCCACAGGACCTTGTCACTGGAACCCAGTAGGTGCTCAATAAATTCAATGAGATGATCTCCCCTTAGCAAGATACAGCACGTCACCCAGAGCAGGTGAGAACCAGAGGGTGTGGCTGCTGCCATTCATTTTAAATTGTGTGGAAAAAAAATGAACGACCTCGGTGTTTTCACGGGGTCTGGCTGTCACCCAGAGACGGGAAGTCAGACAGTAGCGGCAGGCCCTGGGCAGGTCAGCACCCCGGTCAGCTCCGTGGAGCCTGGAGTCCCCTCACCGCCAGCCCACCTTTATGGATGTGTCACTGTCCTACTTACAAAGGGCTCTCAACACCCAAAGCTCACAGCCAGGAAGTGTGGGCCAGGGTGGACAGCACCCCCCAGACGGCAGCCTCGAATCACCCACACCCTTAACGTGGGCTCAGAACCATGGTACTCAAAGTTCTCCTTCCATGCCGGGCACCTGGGTCCCTCATTCTAGGCCTGAGACTTTTCCAAGACACGTTTCCAGGTTTCTCCAAAACGTGTCTCAGGTGCTGATGGAGACCCAAAGGGCTCAGTTACCTGGATGCTCGGAGTGCATACTTCGGCATCCACTAACGGTTGCCTGGCCTCCTGGGGCTGGGAGCCGGACCTGCCGCGTCTCTCACTACCCCCCACACTGGCGGGACCGTCCGCGCTGCCCCCACCTGGCCCCGTGAGTGACCTGTGCCACAAACTTTGCCCGTGGTCTTCCGAGACGTGGTCGGGACGCTGCTGTCGCAGCTCCCGGAGCCCCAGGCCTCCTGGAGCTCACACGCTCTTACCTGCAGTTTGAGGAGCTCGTCTACCTGTGGATGGAGCGGCAGAAGTCGGGGGGCAACTACAGCCGCCACCGGGCCCAGACGGAGAAGCACGTGATCCTATGTGTCAGTTCCCTCAAGATCGACCTGCTCATGGACTTTCTGAATGAGTTCTACGCCCACCCCCGGCTGCAGGTGAGGCCCCGCCCACGGCCCCACCCCGCCCCAGTGCCCCCTGAGCTCCCCGGGCCTGGGTTTCCCTGCCTGTGCAGTGGAGCCCCGGCGGTCTCCCACACTGTGGGGGCGGGTCTGTGGGGTCCTGCCTTTCCCTCCTGCCAGATACACCATCACAGAGAAGGCTGGGCCTCCTGAGAGGCGACTGGTGTGGAAACACTAGGAAGGAGGGTGGGCCGGAGCCGAGCGAGCCTGCCAGCAGGGCTGACGCCCTCCTACCTGCAGGACTACTACGTCGTCATCCTGTGCCCCACCGAGATGGACATCCAGGTTCGCAGGGTCCTGCAGATCCCCCTGTGGTCCCAGCGGGTCATCTACCTCCAGGGCTCCGCGCTCAAGGACCAGGACCTCATGCGGGCCAAGTGAGCGCCGGCCGGGGGTGAGGGTGCGGTACCGCGCCGGCCTGAGCGGCGGCCCTGAGCGCAGGCAGGCCAGGGAGGGGCACTCAGGCAGGCAGCAGCTCCCTCTCTGTGCCTGTCACCCACCCGGGCGGGCCAGGCCCCCCGCTGACCCCGGCAGAGCCGCCTGGGCGAGCCCACCAGCCTCCTCCCACCTGCCCGGCTGTTCATCTGGGGGCCTGGGGGCAGCTGCCACTCTGAGTCAGGTGGGAAGCTGAGGCTGTGGGCAGGTTTTCTTCTGAAGACGAGGTGACAGGGTGACTTGAGGTAAGGAGGCTGAGTTGTGAATGGAACTTTCCAGAATCTGCTGCGGCACACAGACACCCCGGAGGCTCCCCCATCACCCGTCAGGATTTTATTCCAGAGCCTGACGTAACCTTCGAGGTGAAATGTGGGTTGTGTGGAGGCCAAGGAAGCAGGAGGCCCGGCAGCCGGCGCCCCCCCCACGCCTACCTTCTGAGCCTCGGGCCCCACAGGCTCGCCCAGGAATCAAGGCCCCAGACAGGGACAAGTTGGGGTGCCAGGTGACGGGGTGGGAGCCGCTAGGCCCCCCAGCCCTGGGGCGTGGACAGTTTCTCAGCCACCCTTTGTGCAGCCAGGGGCTCTGGGGGCATAAGGGGAGCAGAACGGGTCATCCGCAGGCCTCGGGCAGCCTGTCTCGGGAGAGGACAGGCCAGCGGGCAGGGTCCAGCCTCTCTGCCACCAAGTGGGCCCTTCATTCCGTGCCCCAGCCCCACCCCGGGTTAGCGGGGGCCCATCCTCAGCCCATCCAGGGCTTCCCAGAGCGAGCTGGGGTCTCAACAAGGCCCAACTCTTCCCCTGACGGCCGAGACGGGAGCACCACGGACGGCCCTGGTGGTGCTCAGACCCGGTGTTTTGCAGGATGGACAACGGGGAGGCCTGCTTTATCCTCAGCAGCCGGAACGAGGTGGACCGCACCGCAGCGGTGAGTCCCCCCACTGCCGCCCACCACCTGCCCGCAGGCCGGGGGGGGGCGCCTGGGGGCAGAGCCCCTCCCCCAGGCTGCTGCTGCCCGTCAGCACCGACCGTGGCCTCCCTGCCTCAGGACCACCAGACCATTCTGCGCGCCTGGGCTGTGAAGGACTTTGCCCCCAACTGCCCTCTCTACGTCCAGATCCTCAAGCCCGAGAACAAGTTTCACGTCAAGTTTGCAGGTATGTTTGGCCTGGAGGGGGGCGCCTGTGTGCTCACGGGCGAGCGTGCGGGGTGTGGGATAGAGGCAGAGCCCATGCAGGTTCTGCACCTGGGCCTGGGGGCCAGGGTGGGCAGAAGCAGTGTCTGACGAGCACCTCTGTGGGCGCGCCCGAGCTGGGCGCCTGTGCCGACCCCTGGAGGGCACAGGCGAGCAGGCCTGTGCTGGACACCTGGGGGACCAATGAACAGCCCCGCCCCCAGCCCTGGAGCTCTCGGTCAAGCCCGGAGACAAGCACAGAAGAGCCGAGACAATGAACAGGCTCCCAGGGGCAGGGCACTGGATGGCGCTGAGCAGGGCGGGGAGGGGTTCTGGGGGGTGCTGGGCAAGGGGGCGTGTGCCGTGGGGCAGCAAGAGCCTGCGGTGGCCCTGGCGCTCCTGCCCGCAGAGCACGTGGTGTGTGAGGAGGAATGCAAGTACGCCATGCTGGCCCTGAGCTGCATCTGCCCGGCCACGCCCACCCTCATCACGCTGCTGGTGCACACGTCCCGCGGCCAGTGAGTGCTGCCCCAGGGCCGCGCAGCCAGCGAGACGGGGGTGGGGTGGGGTGGGGGGCTGCTGGGGGAGCGGGAGGCGTTGAGGAGACCTGTGATGGGAGGGGCCGAGGCCCGGGGAAACGACCGCTGTGGACCCAGCTGAGGAAGCAGTCGGTGCCTCGCCGAGCGAGGGGTCGCAGCTGGGGGGCGGTCTGGGGGCTGCTGGGAATTGCAGGCGGGGCCCGCCGTGGAGCAGAGGGCCGTAGCGGGGGCAGCAGGAGAGCCCTGGGATCTAGGCACAGTGACGGGGTCCGGCGGGGCTTGGTTTGTAAGAGAAGGCGCGTTTGGTGTTTGGCACCTGGGCTGGGGTCCCAGGCAGAGCCTGAGGCGAGGGGCTGCCCTGGGACAGAGGAGGGGCACCATCTTCTCTCTGGGAAAACCAGGCTGGGATGTGGGGGGCCCCGAGGGGTGGCCTCGGCTCCCTGTGGGGCCTGGGCGGCCCTAGGGGAGGGACCAGGCAGGGGAAGAGGACGTGGCCCGGGGTTCCTGGGAGGACCCACAGGCCGCAGAGGGCAGTCTTGACTCTGAAACATTTTGACACCCCTAAAAATCAGACCATTGTGTTTACAGCTTTTTAAAACTGGCCAAGGACCCATCAGGCCACCCAGGTCTAGTCTCAGCCAGACGGGGAGGGGCTGGGGTCAGGGGTCACGCTGGCTTCCACCCACACCGGCAGAAGCCACATTTGGGGGGCACCATAGCCCAGCTGGGCGGGGGCGGCCGTGGGGGTGACACCCTCCCCACGCCCCAGGGAAGGCCAGGACTCACCGGAGCAGTGGCAGCGCATGTACGGACGCTGCTCGGGCAACGAGGTCTACCACATCCGCATGGGGGACAGCAAGTTCTTCCGCGAGTACGAGGGCAAGAGCTTCACCTACGCTGCCTTCCACGCGCACAAGAAGTACGTCCCCCGACCCGGTCCAGGCCAGGGTGGGAGGAGTGCGGGGCGGGGTCCGGAGGCTGAAATGGGCGTGGCCCGTGCCCGCTGCAGGGTGGACCAGCGGGGCCTCAGGGTCAGACGTCACGCCCACTCAGCCGTGAGACCCGCACGGGGCCTCTCCCTCTCCCTCTCTCTCTCTCCTCTGCCCTCCCCCTCGAGGCTGCCCTCGGTGGGTCTTTGCGTCGAGTGGGAAGGCATCCCGACACCCGTGAGCGGAGGGCTGCACCGTCAGCCCCCAAGGAGCCCAGGAGGGGCAGCTTTGGGCCCCATCGAGCCCCCGCCCTGTCCGCTCAGGTACGGCGTGTGTCTCATCGGCCTGAAGCGGGAGGAGAGTAAGAGTATCCTGCTGAACCCGGGGCCCCGGCACATCCTGGCCGCCTCCGACACCTGCTTCTACATCAACATCACCAAGGAGGAGAACTCGGCTTTCATCTTCAAGCAGGAGGAAAAGCAGAAGAAGAAGGGCTTCGCGGGGCAGGGGCTGTACGAGGGGTCGTCCCGCCTGCCCGTGCACAGCATCATCGCCTCCATGGGTGAGGCCGAGTCCAGCTCCCGGCGGGGCGGGAGGGGTGGGCGGGGGACCCACCCAGGAGACCCAGGTGCTCAAGCCCACAGCGTAACCCTGGGCAAGTCCCGCCTCTCTGGCCTCAGTTTTCACATCTGTCCCGTGGGGGAATCCTGCCTTCCTGTGGGGACCTGTGTCGGCATCGATGTCCAAGTGCCCGCCCGGGTGAGACCGCCCTGCGTCAAGGGTCACTGGGAGCCTCTGTCCACCTCCACTCCGGGAACCCCTGTCCCCGGGACAGACAGGGGAGGGACTTCCAGCCAAGTTCAGCCACTCTGTTCCAGGGACAGTGGCCATGGACCTCCAGAACACGGAGTGCCAGCCAGCACAGAGCGGCGGAGGCAGTGGGGGCAGCAAGCTGGCACTCCCCACGGAGAACGGCTCGGGCAGCCGGCGGCCCAGCATCGCGCCCGTGCTGGAGGTGGCTGACAGCTCGACCCTGCTGCCCTGCGACCTGCTGAGTGACCAGTCGGAGGATGAGATGACGCCGTCGGACGAGGAGGGGCTGTCTGTGGTGGAGTGAGTGCCGCCGGGGCTGGAGGGGGAACGGGAGCCTTCCACGGGAGAGGGGAGGGGCAGCACGTGAGTGCCCGGCACCCAGGAAGAGGTGGGCCAGCGGCGCCGGTCCTGGGTCTGCCCCACGCTCTGAACAAGGCTTCCAAACAGCTTCCCCAGAGACCTTGTTTGGCAAGTGGAATCTTCTGGGGACCCAGCTCGTGGACAGGAAGGCCAGGCAGTGCCCGCCCTCACCCCTCGTCCTCCCCTATCACAACCTGGGCGGCCAGGCCTCAGTGCCACGGCCCGCTTGGCAGGGTGGCTACCCTCTGAGCGTGGTCTGCAGAGGTCACAGACAGGGGAGCCCGGGGTGAGGTGCCTTCCGGGCGTAGAGGCCACTGGCCCATCCTGAGCCATCATGCTGCCCTGGGTTTGGGCCCAGGTCTTCCTCTGAGATTATGAGACAGAAGAGACCCCATTGTGTCCCCAGGTCTTGGCCACTTGGCCTCGTCTGGGACAGGCGGTGCCTGACCCCAGGGCCACGGCCAGCGCTTCCCAGCCGGGCTGTCACTGCAGCCCTCTCTGCTCCTGCCTTTGCCCCGTGGTGGAGTAAACATGCTTTAAACACAGGCTGCCGGGGACCAGCTCTGAGATCGAGGGGCCTGGCAGGGCTCCTGCACACCTGGGGCAGGTGGCGGGCTGGCCTCGGACGCCACGTCCCTTAAGCCAACCGGAGGTGGAGCGGGAGGCCAGCCCCTCTCCAGGCGGCCTGGGGGGACAACCACGGCAGGGTAACCACCGCGTGTGTGTGCGCGGGGTGCTGTGGGGACGGCGGGGGGAGTACAGCCTGTGGGGCGACCAGCCTGGCCCAGGGGAGCCAGTGGAGCGGGGACCACGGGCCAGCGTCTGCCCCGGCGTTGGGGTGCTGGGGGCACCAGGGGGTGATGGGCCGTCAGAGCCCCTTAAGGTTCTTTCGTGGCCTGTGTAAGCTCGTGTGTGTGTGCGTGTGTACGTGCGCGCGTTGCATGCAATCTTACCTGGCCCAGTCAGGTCTGCAGGGGTCTGGCACCCCACCCCCATGTGGCAGCCTAGGGCCCGAGGGCCAGGCTGAGGCTCCTGTCTCTCCCCCCAGGTACGTGAAGGGCTACCCCCCCAACTCGCCCTACATTGGCAGCTCCCCTACCCTGTGCCACCTCCTGCCCGTGAAAGCCCCCTTCTGCTGCCTGCGGCTGGACAAGGTAGGTCACGGCAAAGTTGGGGAAGTGGCAAGGGTGCGCCGAGGACGTCCTGGACCCTGTCTGCCCTCCCCGACGTCTGTGTCTGTTGTAGAGGCGTGTTCTCTCCCTCCTGTATCCACGTGCGCTTGCTGAAGCGAGGGTGCCCCTCTCATAACCACCGTCCACTCACCACAACCGGCCTGGCCTGCAGCCCCCACTCCACTGGCCCTGGTTGTCCCAGGAGCCCTCGCTGCCCTTCCCGGCCAGAGCCACAGCTTGTCTCCCTCCATCTGGACGCTCCCTGCCCCTTCCCCTCCCCAGGGTCTCTGGGCCTCCGTGTTTTGGGTTTGGTGGAGCATCCCTGGCGGGGGGGCGGGGCGGGGCGGGGTGGGGGGGTGACTCGGCCCATGCGCTGGGGGCTGGACCCCCCAGAGGTGCCACGTCCTCCTGGAGGCCTCCCCGTGATGCTGCCTTAGAGCACGTGGTACGGGTGCCTCGCGCACCCAGTCTCTCTGCTGGAGGAGCTACTGTTTCGCCTTTGCAGTTAGGACGTCATTTGTGGGGAGACACATAGGGACCAGGTACATAAGCCGGCCTTGACTGAGCTCCCCCGACGCATTTCCGCCACAGCCGATGGTTCGCTGATTCCACTTCCTTCTGTGTTTATGTCAGCTTTTCACTGGGAGAAAGTGTTTCCCCTTTCTTAGCCATTTGTGTACGTCAGTGTGGCCTCACTTTTTCACTCAGAGGGTAAACCAGTTGGTCATTACTGCTACATCGGCATTCCATGTGGATCATGCTGGTTTTGACACGTGGACTTTTGCTGGTGGGCCCTCAGGCTGGCCTCCCGGTCCTTCCAACATGTCCCCTCATCTTTGAACACGTCCATGCCTTTGAACCCACGGTGCCCCCACCCCCACCCCCCGCATCTTGTTTTTGCCTTGCTCCGGTCCTGGAACCAACTGCTCCTCCAAGAAACCTGATTCCTTTCAGTGGAAACCACGTTTAGAAATAAGGTCTGGGCACTTGGTGTGCTCACTGCTGCTTTGTATCTGAGTTTCTCCACGCAGAGAGCTAGAAAGTGTGTGTACACACGAGCACACACGACCAAATGTGTACACACGTGCATGCATGACCAAATGTGTATGCACACGACCAAATGTGTACACGCATGCACACACGACAGAACATGTACACACAGACCAAATGTGTGCACACATAATGCGTACACACATGACCAAACGTGTGCACACATGCACACACGACAGTGTGTACGCATACGACCAGATGTGTGCACACACAACTCACCTGTCCGTATCTGCACCTGCTAAGATCGTGTGCTCGCACAGATACCTCCCTTCCCTCCCGGACGTGACCTCTCCCACGGTGGCCCCAGCGCACACTCTGTGCGGCGGGCTGGTGGCCTGCAGCCCTGTGAGGCCAGGTGGCTGGCGACCAGGTGCCATTTGGCCGAGGACCCCAGCACGGCACGCTCTCTCCCTCCCCGGTGGTTGATCGCGGCGTCTCCCCCGCAGGGCTGCAAGCACAACAGCTACGAGGATGCCAAGGCCTACGGCTTCAAGAACAGGCTGATCATCGTGTCGGCGGAGACGGCGGGCAACGGGCTGTACAACTTCATCGTGCCGCTCCGCGCCTACTACCGGCCCCGCAGAGAGCTCAACCCCATCGTGCTGCTGCTGGACAACAGGTGAGGGGCACTTCGGGAGGCAGGGGAGCAGCCCCGGCCCTCGGCACTGCTCCGTCGTCCTCCCGCAGGGCTTCTCCCAGCCCTACTGGGTCCCCACGACCATGAGCCCCCAGGGGCCGACCTCCAGCACTGCTACCCCCAGACGCCGGGGTCCAGCCTCGGGTGTCCTGGCCCCTGGGGCCTCGGTTTCCCCGCGGGTACGATAAAGAGCAGCCCCATTGGCCTCTAAAGGCCCCCCTGGTCCCACACGCTGCGGTCCTGGGGCCCCTGCTCGCCCAGGTCAGGGCTGGGCTGGCCATGGGGGCTGGCGGCAGGGGAGGGTGGGTGCCTCCAGGACCTGCTGTGCCCACAGGCCTGACCACCACTTCCTGGAGGCCATCTGCTGCTTCCCCATGGTCTACTACATGGAGGGCTCCGTGGACAAGTAAGACGCCGCTCCGCAGGAGGGCCGGCCCCCGCCCTCTCCCCTCCTCCCCGGGCGGCCAGGGCGGAGTGGGAGGGAGCAGGACACACCCCAGGCCGTCTCCCCGCAGCCTGGACAGCCTGCTGCAGTGCGGCATCATCTATGCCGACAACCTGGTGGTGGTGGACAAGGAGAGCACCATGAGTGCCAAGGAGGACTACATGGCCGACGCAAAGACCATTGTCAACGTGCAGACCATGTTCCGGTGCGGTGCGCGGCCCGCCCTGAGCCTCTGCCCACATCCGTGACCGGGACCCGCCCTGAGCCCCCCGCCCACGTCCGTGACCGGGACCCGCCCTGAGCCCCCCGCCCACGTCCGTGTCCACGGACCCGCCCTGAGCCCCCGCCCACGTCCGTGACCGGGACCCGCCCTGAGCCCCCGCCCACGTCCGTGACCGGGACCCGCCCTGAGCCCCCGCCCACGTCCGTGACCGGGACCCGCCCTGAGCCCCCGCCCACGTCCGTGACCGCGACCCGCCCCCGCCCAGGCTCTTTCCCAGCCTCAGCATCACCACGGAGCTCACCCACCCGTCCAACATGAGGTTCATGCAGTTCCGCGCCAAGGACAGCTACTCTCTGGCTCTTTCCAGGCTGGAGAAGGTGAGCGGCCCCGCCCGACCTGCCGAGCTGAGGGCTTCAGCCCCTGCGCCACAACCTGGAGGGAGTGGGCGACTGGGGCCACGGGAGGCCTGGGTGCCTGCCCTCCTCCGGCCAGGGGGCTCAGAGACCTGGGCTCAGCCCCAGCGTGAGGCTCTTGAGTGTGCAGCCCGGAGAACTCAGGGTCATCGGCCAGGAGTGGACATTGTCCCCCTATGTGTGAGGCAGAGGTTGCCCATCATGCCAGAAATTACTAGCCCAGGTGACACCGGCCCCGACACCGCGCCCAAACCTGAACCGTGTCCGTTCTGTCAACTGCCCAGCAGGGATGTGCTCGTCCCGGTACAGTCGGGGTGGGGGATAAGGGGGCGCAACTTGCCTCAGGTCACACAGCAGTGCGGTGGGACAGCTGAAGTCAGCTGTCTGTTTCTCGGGCTCCAGGAAGGGCATCAGCTGGGCTCAGGTGTGGAGCCCAGGGACATGGGTGGCGGCGGGCCTGGTGGTGCTGCCCTGGCACGTTTGTGGGCCCCAGGCCGCTGCCCGGGTCAGTGCAGCACTACCCTCCACCAAGGGGCAGCCGTGCTCAGGCTGCCTTGGGTGAAACCAGGAAGCAGGTGGGCTGCCACGGAGGAGACCCTGGCCGCTGCGGTCGGGGAGCAGTGACCATTCCCTGGGAGCCTGGGCTGAGGTCCTCGTCAGGGGATGGCTTGCACTTGCGTGGCTGACCCTGTGTCACACCGGGGAGGACCCCCGAACGGCCGCTCCCCCAGGCCAGGCCTGGCCACCGACAGCAGACAGAGGGACAGCATGGGAGCTCTGAACCCGGACAGACAACGGAAGTGAGTTCCCGTGGTGGCCCTGGAGCTCCTTGGATGGCAGCTGGGGGCCTCAGTCAGCGGCCCGGGAGCTCGGGCCGTCCTGCTCTTGGAGGAGGCTTGGCCTGCACCCCACACGATGGCCCACTGGACCCCCCTAAATGCCCCCTTGCAGTGCCCCATGAGCTGAGCCTGCCTCTGCTCAAGGCTGAGCCGTGGGCTTTGGAAGTCGGCCTCAGCAGCCCCAGCCAGACTGTATCCAGGCGCTCGGGCCAGTCTGATCCAAGCACGGGCAGGGGTGACCAGCACAGAACTGGGGTCAAGGCTGACACCCTGGTGCTGGCCCTCACTTGCCGCCTTCCCTCGAGCAAACCCAGTTCTCCACAGGCCTTGCACCCGGACCTGTTCCGGAGGTGGGCGTGAAGTCCGTCAGCAAACACGCAGCAAACGTCCTCCCACTCCCCTTTCCTTGCACGGCAGACATCTCAAATCCACCTCCCAGCCCCTCCCTCTGTGGCAGGCATCACCACTTGATAGCACCTTCCCTTGCAGGATCGTCTCCAGGGGCAGGGGCGGGCGGCCCACTCCCCACCCCGTGGGTGCACGGTGGGGAGCCCAGTCCTGTGATTTGTGATCTGGAGAGAAGTCAGGAAGTGAGCACGTGTGACCGTGGGCGGCTGCAGCCTTGGGCGCTTGCTGGCTGAGGTCCACGTGGGGCCGAGGATGGGGCGGGGGGGCGGGCAGAGCCACGTGATGCCACCCAGTCTCTGGAGACGGAGCTGGCGCGCCCACCCCGCGCAGAGAGGATTCCACGGAGGATGGGGAGGGAAGATGGGATCGCGCTGTACGTACAACCTGCATGAGACAAGTCCTGTTTAATGAGTAGAAACTGAAGGAACACTGGAAATACTTCCGGCGTTCAGATCAACGTGCTTCCGAGAGGTCGCGCTGGCACTGGGGGGTGATTCAGGCGCAGAGGGCGGCATCCGTGTCTCCCTGGAGGTGGTTCTCAGGAAGATCTCCCAGAGTCGGGGTTCCCCACCGCATCCCAGGACGCAGGCTCCCAGTGGCGTCGTCGTTCTAACAGTCTCAGCGCCTATGACAGTGACCTCGGCCAAGAGCCCGTTCAGACTGGCCCCTCTTCGGCAGTGCCCCGGATGCCCGTCCAGTCCTGCGCCTGCTTCCCTCTGGCCGCGTGGTTCTCAGGAGGGCTCGTCCCCGTGTGTTACCACGTTTCGCTGTCGTGTGCGACCTCGGAGCTCGGGCTAAAGCCTCTGGACCCTCCGCGGCCGCTACAGAGTGGACAGCGTGAAACCAGGGCCCTCGTTCAGAAAGCAGGAAAGTCCTGTGAAGCCACTAAAACGTCAGGCCTCTTCCTCCTCGGTCTCCCGACCCGTCCTGGTTCTCTTCTTCTCAAACCATTCGTTGTTCTGAGTCAAGGGAAACTGACAACTTTAACGATTTCGGGAATCTCTCCGTTTGTCCTCATAATGTGCGACCTGGGCTCTGAATGACACCGTGGGACGCAGCCTGGAGTCACCACGCCACGCGGCCCTGGTTCTGCGGCTCTTATGTGATAGCGCACTGTTTCCCTCCTGGATGCCCGCGTGCCGTCCAGCACGCCCTTGGGCTCCCTGATGGTGGGGAGGGACAGAGGCGAGGCCTCCTTCCCCGGGCGTCTGTCTGCCCCGCCGTCCAACCTTGCAGCAAGGAGGCTGGCTGCCGAGGCAAAGTGCAGCCTCAGTGAGAAGGGCCACGAGAGGGCTCTTCGTGGTCTACGTGGCCCACTTTCTGTCTGTCTGAAGCGTGTTCTGGTCCAGCAGGAAGGACAGTCTCCCGGGCTCAAAGCCACCTCTCAGCCATAGGCCGACCTGCTGCGGCGGGGACAACGCCCCCAAGAAGCCCCTGCCCTAGCCCAGGAACCAGCACAGGGTGGAGAAGACGATTCCATGAAGAATCCTGAGATGGAGGGGGCCCTGGTTCACCCAGGGCCCACACGCCATCACCAGGGGTCTTGCAAGAGGGAGGCTGGAGGTCAGCATGGAGGTGGAGGAAGGGCCAGAGGCCAGGGACATGGTCAGCCTCTGGAAACGGCGAGAGGGAGAGGAAAGGGTCGTCCTCTGGGGCCGCCGGCTGGAGCACGGCACCGTGACGCCTGATTCCAGCCCCTGAAGTCTGTTCGGACTTGGAACGTCCAAAACCGACAGAGTAAACGCGTGTGGTTTTGAGCTTTGGGGTTTGTGGTCATCTGTTCCGTGGCCACGGGAGCCGCACACAGTGGGTCTAAGGGACCCGCGTGGAGCCTCGCGACGCCGTGCACGCAGCACAGGCAGACACGTCTGTCTCTGCTCACGCGCGTGCCCTGCCGTCCTGTCAGTTTCGCTCATGGACTCGTGCTCCGGGGTGAAGTTCCCGTAAGGGTTGGGGTTCCGCGATGGCAACGGCAGGGTGTTAAACCAAGTCCAGGCTCCCGTTTCTTCCCAGCAGAGCCCCGAACCCTTACCCCCGCCTCTGGCCCCCCGTGTGTCTGGGGGGACGCGTAGCTGGGTGCTCGGCTGTCTGCTGTGTGTGTTCACACGCTCGCCCTGCACACGTGCACACACCCCGTGCACGCGGAGGCCCCTGGGCTGCCTGCCCTGCGTGGCCGCGGCCGTGGCCACGGGCACCAGCCAGCCTGAGCCCCTCGTCCTGCAGAGGGAGCGGGAGAACGGCTCCAACCTGGCCTTCATGTTCCGCCTGCCCTTCGCCGCCGGCCGCGTCTTCAGCATCAGCATGTTGGACACGCTGCTGTATCAGGTCAGCAGGGGCGGGGCGGCGCCCGGCATCCGGCTCCAGCCCTGAGCCACGCTGCTGTATCAGGTCAGCAGGGGCGGGGCGGCGCCCGGCATCCGGCTCCATCCCTGAGCCACGCGCCCCTCGCTGAGCATCCAGCCCTGGGTCCCCAGGAGGCCGGCCAGGGCTGGGAGGCTCTGGGCCCCATCCCCGCCGGGGAGCAGCAGGGGTTCACCCGAGTGTCCCCCGTCCTTTCCTCCCAGGAGAGCGCTGCCCTGGGGTTGGCTCCCGGCAGCCTCTGGGTTTCTGATCCCTTTTGACCTAGTGCACTCGGCCTAGTGAGCGACCACAGCCAGGAAAGGCCGCCCAGCTCTGTCTGCTGGGCGCACCGCACGGGAGGCTGTGGGCGCCCGGCGCGCGCGTCCAGGGGACGTGGAGGCAGATCTGCCCGCACTGCCTGGCCTCACTGCGGTCTCTCCTCTCCAGTCCTTCGTGAAGGACTACATGATCCCCATCACCAGGCTGCTCCTGGGGTTGGACACCACGCCGGGCTCGGGCTACCTCTGTGCCGTAAGTGCCTGGGCAGGGCGGGCGGGCCCTGCTGGGGAGGGTCCTCCTGCCCGAGGCCGGCCCAGCCCAGGCTCCCGCGTTCCAGATGAAGGTCACAGAGGACGACCTGTGGATCCGCACCTATGGCCGCCTCTTCCAAAAGCTGTGCTCATCCAGCGCCGAGATCCCCATCGGCATCTACAGGACCGAGTGCCACGTCTTCTCCTCCTCGGAGGTGCGGGGAGGGGGAGGAGAAGGGATCCCTGAGGCGGCCCCGTTTCTCTGTGACTCAGGCCGCCCCATTTCCAGTTTGGGGATCTGGGCCTTTGCTGTCAGGCCCTTTTGGGGTCAGGCCCACATACCTCCATATGTGGACATCCCCTGGGTGGCTGTGACCCCCCCCCCATGGGGGAGGGGCGGCTCGAGAGCACTGTGGGGCCCCTGTGCCGCCCGCTGGAACTGCAGAGGGTGGCCTGCCCACGGGTCCTGAGTCCACGAGGGCTCAGGCAGCCTTGGGGGTCAGGGCAGGAGCCCCACAGGTACCCAGGCTGCCCTGGTTTCCTTTGCAGCCTCACAACCTCAGGGCCCAGGTGAGTGGTCCCTTCAGGCCCACAGGGGTTCACTTAACATGCACGAGTCCCGCCTGGCAGGGGCGCAGGGCCCTGGGCTCTGGGTGACAGGTCAGGGAGCGAGGCCCCAGGATGCGCCAGCCAAGGTGCAGCTCAGAGAGGGCTCCTGGCATCACCCCAGCCCCCATACAGATGGGCAAACTGAGGCCCAGGACGGGAAGCCCAGGGTCCCCCAGCCCCCATGACATCTGCCTTTCGTGCCACGGCCCCCGTCCTGGCAGGTACCCCTTCCTCCCCACTGTCCATCCCGACCTCCACACCCCCAGAGCCCCACACCCCGACTGAGCCACGCAAGGCCCTGGCACTTCCCAGCCTACCATGTGCCCCACTCCCGCTCTCTCCTGCCCCCCAAGATGAGGAAACTGAGTCGCACAGAGGAGGTGCCCCCCACCCCCCGCCCCATGGCAAAGTCGGGACATGCAGGGCCCAGAGAGGTTGAGGGAGGTGCCGCCTCTCACCAGCAAATCAGAGACAGACCTAGAGCCAGCAGCTGGGACGGCTGAGTGGTTTGGGGCTGTGGCCCGGCACCCTCTGCCCAGCTGCAGAGGAAGGCACTGGCGTCCCTGGGCTGAGGTGCCCCCAGGGACTGTGACTGTCCTCCTCCCTGTCACCCCAGCTTCTCCGTGGGTCACTCCATCCTCTGCCCGGCACCCCTCCCAACCCGTCCCAGCCCCTCCCCTGTCCCCTATCCCCCTCCCCGTGCCCGGGTCCCCCTCCTCTCCTGGGCCCTCACCCCTCCTCCCCGGCCAGTCCCAGGTCTCGGTGAGCGTGGAGCACCACGAGGAAACCCGGGAGGCGCAGGGGCCCTGGGGCTCACGGGCAGGCACGGGTGGCGGCGGGCACACGGTGGGCGGCGGCTCGGCGGAGCGCCCGCTCCTGCGGCGCAAGAGCCTGCCGTGGGCACGGAGGCTGAGCCGCAAGGGCGCCCGGCACACGGGGAAGGCGGCGGCCGAGGAGATCAGCCAGCAGCGGCTCCGCCTGCACCAGCGGTCCGAGCGGCAGGAGCTCTCCGAGCTGGTCAAGAACCGCATGAAGCATCTGGGGCTGCCCACCACTGGCTACGGTAAGGCCGCAGGGCCGTCTGCCCGTCTGCCTTCCCGGCCCGCGCTCTGCCCACCGGGGCACCCGCCCCGCGGCCCGTCAGAGCTCCCCGTGTGGAGCTTCCGCGTAAGGAAGGGCTCACCCCTCCACTCTGCGGTCTCAGTTTCCCCATCTGTAAAATAAAGGCCCAGGCCGGCTGAGCCTAACAGGCAGCTCTCCTGCAGGAGGCAGCTGGGGGTGGGGAGGGCTGGGTCGGGCTCCCCGAAAGCCAAGGGCACAGGCCTCGGTCGGGGACAGACCGGCCACCCGCAGCCGGTCCTGCTGGGGTCAGAAACACAGAGGCCCGCTGCGTACTGTGAGAACAAGAACAGGGTGTGGCAGGGAGACCCCAGAGCCCCCGGCCACCCCTCCCCTTGCCCTCCCAGCAGCTGGAGCTCGGGGTTACGGGGGCAGATCTGGGGGCCGCCGGTCGAACGGCCAAGCACCAAAACACTCTTCCCGGGCCACGGGGGCCCCACCGTTGCTCCTAGCGCACGGCCACCCCCTCCCTGCGACTTCAGGGCGACACCGCCAGGGCGGTTGTCATCGGCAGATTTTCTCCATAGCTTGTTTTGGGGAGAAGTTTGTGACGTGACCGTGAACAGGCCTGGGGTGCCCTGGCTGGGCCAGAGGAGAGAAGCCCGTCCCCTCCCCTCACTCCAGAGTTGCTGCCTCCGTTGATGGGGCCGAAAGGGGCCCAAGCCCCCCACCGCCGCCCGGCCTGGTGAAGGCTCTGGACTCCGCTGGGTTCCGTCTCGGGGACTCTGCCCACTTCCCAGGCCTGGCTCTGTCCCCAGGCGCCCACCTCCTGGCTCAGGGGCCCCTAAGTCCCCTCCAAGTGGGATGAGGCAGCTCGGGCTTCACCCAGGAGCTGCCCAAGGGTCTGGCTGTCTGCGGGCCCCGAGGTGGACGGCCGCCCATGAGAGCTGCCCAGCCCCTCCCGGCCACACCCCAGCCTCACGATTTACCTCTGTCCCCTCTCAGTGCTGTCACCCCCCTTCCGGGCGGCACGCTGACTGCCGAGGCTCCGAGTGGGGTGTCCCGTGTTCACGGCCTCGCGTCGCGCACTGGCAGAGACTCCAGCTCAGCTGAGCCCCAGAGCGGGCGCCCCTGGGTGGGCACTCAGTGCTCCCCTGGGCCTCCTCGCCCCCCACACCCTCACCAGAGCCTGGCAGATGAGGGGCCGACTTCTGTTCAGGGACAGACGGGCCTCCCGCCTTGCAGCCGCCCCCTGCCCCCCTCCCCGCTGCACTGCCGCCTCTTCTGCGCTGTTTGCTCACCTGTCTCTCTCTGTTTCTGTCTGTCCCTCTTCCTGTGTGTTCCGTAGAGGATGTAGCAAATTTAACAGCCAGTGATGTCATGAATCGGGTAAACCTGGGATATTTGCAAGGTAATTCTGCTCCGGTGGCTGGAGTCTGGCAGAGGGGCAGGCCAACCCTTCACCGACGGTCCACCTGGTGGCCGCCCGCCCCGGCCAGGCAGGCAGACAGGACAAGACACGAGGGAGGGTCCCTGCAGTCAGGGGCCCACGAGCTCCCAGGCCGCCCCACCGCGGGGACCTTAACTTTCCTCCTTCATTTGCTGACTTCGGTACTGACCCTAGTACCCCAGCCCTTCTGCCCCAACTGTTGTCTGAGATAAGCCCTGCTCTGAGCACGGAGGTGGCCATCGGCCTGCAGCCAGCCCCTGGGAGCCCACCCAGCTCTCGGGAAGCACCCAGATGGAGGGCCCCAGGCCAGGGTGCCCGTGGCCCTGTGGGCTGGTGCCTGGGGCCTTGGGGTCTGCTGCGCCCTGAGCCTTCGGAGGGCCACCCAAGCCCGGGGGACGGCTGACCACCGCGCCCCCGCTGGGGCTTCAGGAGGGGGTTCTCTGTCTCATCCAGAGGCTCAGGTGCTGCGTGGGCCCCCTGTGTCTTCCAGGAAGACACTCCACAGCCCCCAGACGTGCCCCCAGACCCCAACTGAGGTCAGAGCAGAGTCCAGGCCTCCCTGCCGGGACCCCTTCACTCCCTGGGGGCCCCTCACGATCCGGGGAGGCTCAGAGCCAGCACGCCCCGGCCCTCTGGGGTTAGGGGTGACCCCAGCGCTGACAGGCCTCCTGAGCCCAGGTAGGTGTTAGCTCAGGTGGGACTGGACGGCCAGGGGCAGACCCAGGCCCAGGAGCGAGAAGCTCCGGGGTTCACGGCGGGGGAGCTGCTGGGGGTCGGCCCAGCTGGGCCTGAGCAGGCAAAGCCCTGGCATCTCCGGGGTCCGTGTGCTTTTCCTCACCCCGCACCCCACGGCCGCATTCACGGCAGAGCCCCCAGGCCAGCCCAAGTCCAAGCCTGGGGCTGCCGTGAACGGGGTGGCTGCGTCGCCCCCTCCCTGCGCCCAGCTGCACCCCTGCTCCCTGCCAAGGCTCCCGGGCAGGGGTGGCCACACCCACAGGCTCCCCGGGTGGTGTGTCCTGAGCCCCCCACCGACGTGTGGACGCTGAGAGGTGCCTAAGCCAGGATGTAAAACCAGAGGAGAGGCTGATCCTGGGGGGCTGCAGGGCAGTCAGTCTCCCGGGGAGGGCACCGCCATGAGGACCCAGCAGCGGTATGCATCTCGGGGGAAGGTGCTACAGTTGCCCCCAGTGCACGGAGGAGAGTGGGGCTGTGGTCAGGGTGGGGCGCCAGAGGAGCGCGTGGACGCCCAGGGCCGGGCCGGGCGTCTGGTCTGCGGGCTGAAGGAGGAGGGCCCGCACAGAGGCTTGCGGTGCCCGGTAGCGGGTGCGGGGGGGAGTGCAGCAGCACAGCCCTTGGTCACTGGCCAGGAGTGCCATCACCAGCCCCCGGCCGCACCCTGGGCCCTCACCAGAGCACAGCAGGCACGGCGCGGCCGCCCCGTCCCACGGAAGTCGGGGTCTGGGCCTCGCAACAGAGCACACCCAGCCCTGGGCGCCACAGCCGGGCCCCTGTAAGCACGGAGCTGGGCCTGCTTCGGGCCGGGAATGCCCGTGATCCATGCCCCCCGGGGGAGAAGCAGGGTCTAGGCCGGAGGGGAGGGCCCAGCGAGGCAGGCGTGGCTCCCCCTCTCCCCGGCCACACAGAGGGGCCCGGCCCAGCACCGGCCTCTCCGTTTCCTTGTTCTGACCGTGCGCCTGTCCCCGTGGAGCCGTCCTGGCTGTGGTCAGGGGTGCGGGATCCCTGAGAGCCTTCGGGAGCCTCCCCGCCCCCACCTGCGCCACCCGCGGCCCCCACTGCCCGGCTCCGTGCTGCCCACCCTGGAGGCACGCAGCCTCCAGCGTGAGTCAACCTGGCTCGTGACCCCGCGCGGGGGCCAGGCCGTCCCCTTCCCGGGCGTGGACGCGAGGTTGGCACCAGCTGATGCCGTCAGGGTCTGCACATGTCCGTCAGCTCCCGGGTCCCAGCCTGTGCCCCGACCTGTCCCCAGGAAGCACGCCGTCCGCCTGCCGCCGTGCGGGTCCCGAATGCACCACCAGATGCGGCCCTGAACCCATCAGTTCAGAGGCGCGAGCTGCAGCCCCCCCGCCCCCGGCCAGCCAGCGGGCAACTGCCCCGGCTTCGCAGAGGATCCTGCCCCCCAGTGGACCGGCTGGCGCCGAGAGAAGGGAACGGGAGGGGCTGGGGGCAGAGGCCACCCAGGGCCTGATCCCCCTGGAGGGCCGGTCCTGGGTCAGGGGGCGCCTTTAGGCATCACCAAATGGGGAAACTGAGGCCGCCAGCCGTTCGTGAGCTTGGGGTCACTGCCAGACAGCGGCCAGCCCTGTCCCTGTATCTGGCCGGAGAGGCACCTGTGAGGTGACCAGGGTTTCTCCAGAATCCACAGCCACCCCGTGGGCTGGACCCCAGGCTGTCTCTGTGACGGGCAGCTCGGACCCCGTGTGTGCCCAAGGGCCCCTCTGGGAGACTGAGCCGGGCGGACTCCGGGCTGGTGCCACGGGAGCAGGTCTTGGGAAGGAAAGGACAAGTCTGAAGCGGAGGGTTGAGGAGGGGTCAGGTGTGGCCTGTATGGGGTGGGGATGCAGGGCACTGGGGGGCGGGGGAGGGAGGGAGTCTGAGAGCTGCACTAGGTGTCAGTGCGGGTGTGTAGGTGTGTGCACACGTGTCGGTGTGCACAGGTGTGCTCGATGTTCAGGGTCAGCACACCCTAAGATGTTGATGACGCAGCTGAGCGAGCCATCGAGAGACCGTGGGGGCCAGTGCCTGCTGCCCTCGTGGCCGCCCCCATGCCCGTGCAGCGCGGGTGCCGAGGCCAGTGTCGGTCAGGGAGGACCGGCCCTGCTGGGTTCGCCAGGACGAGGGCTCAGGCAGAACGGCTGAAAGGCCGGGAGGATTCTGCAGCTGGACCAGAGCTGCCAGCTCCTCGGGGCCCCCCAGAGCGGAGGTGGAGGGGGGGTGCTGAGTGGTGACTGCGCGCTGGGCCCTGTCTCCGCAGACGAGATGAACGACCAACAGAACACCCTCTCCTATGTGCTCATCAACCCTCCACCGGACACGCGGCTGGAGCCCAACGACATTGTGTAAGTACCGGGTCCCCGGACAAGTCTAGACACCTGCCTATCTGACGCGTGGGCGTCCAGCCCAGCCTCCCAGGCGCAGAGAGACATCAGGGACCTCCCGCCCTCCCCGCAGGTATCTCATCCGCTCAGACCCCCTGGCCCACGTGGCCAGCAGCTCCCGGAGCCGGAAGAGCAGCTGCAGCAACAAGCTGGCTTCCTGCAACCCCGAGACGCGGGACGAGACGCAGTTCTGAGTGCCGTGTGGAGCCCTCCGGGCTGACCTCGTCCTGCCAGGGTCCGTGGGCCGCGTGATGCATGAGCGCAGGGCCCCGACCCCCACCTGCCGCCCAGCCCAGAGCTGCTCCCGGGACTGGACCCGGTGAGGGCCGAGGCTGCCCCGGGCACTACCAGACGCTGGTGGGAAGCCTTTTTAACCTGTTTTTACAAACCTATACAATCCCTGGCCCTTTGCACAAACGCACCGCAACTCGTGACCGGGTCTGGCCGCAGTGCAGAGACAGGAGCCAGGCTGGACTGCAGAGGCCCGGGCCGGGGGCTCGCACCGGAGCAGGAGAGCACACTGCAGCCCCTGAACTTGCCCGTTTCCACGGCCACGGCTGGTATTGATTCCTGGGCCTTGCCCACAGCTCTCAGCCAAGCCACGGGGCGGTGGGCCACCCTTGTCTGCCCTGTGGGTCCCTGTGGTCTCACTTGTGAGGGTCTGGCCCAGAGTCGGGCCACAAGGGTCTCCGGAATGGTGAGGCAGGCATGCGAAGGGAGCCTTTTCCAGAAGGAAATGAAAAGCAGGAGGGTCCGCAGCGCGGCCGAGGCCCTGGCAGGGGCGGGGCAGGGGGGCTCTGGAGAGGTGCCAGCAGCCTGGGCTCGGTAGGAGGGAGGCGGGGCTGCTGTGAGACCCCACAGCGGCCTTGGACTTTGGGGAAGACAATCAGATGACGGCCTTTTCCTCTGGTTTTACGCTGAACTTTCGCAGCCGCACCATCTGACCTCCTTTTAACACCAGACCTGAAGCACAATTCAGCCGCTGGGCTACTAGTAGGCCCAGGCCTCCGCGAGGGACATTTCTCCTTCTGAGGGAGGGACTCGGGGCACCACCGCGGTTCCTGTGTGACCCTTTCTGACAGGTTTTGCACGCTCAGTGCTGGGAACTTCTATTAAATGGATGCATCCTACAGACAAGAGGATTGCTTGTAAGGCCTCCCCTCCATGGCTTCAAGCTCTGGGCCTGGGTCTGCCCCAGCCGCCCAGTTTCAAGGGTTAGAGACACTTGCTCTGGTCTCCAACCCCCTGGTCCCCACAGGGAAGCCCCTACCCCAGGGAGATGCTGCTGGCCTGAGCATTCCCGAAAAGCAGGAAGCAACTCAGGTGGTGGCGGGGACGGGGTCCAGGAGGGCTCCCTGGCGAGCTGCCTGGCCCTGGAGCCTGGCCGTGCCCAGGAGGGATGTGTGCCCCTCGCCAGCACAAGGCAGCCGTGTTTGTCTTGGGGTGGGGCTCCCGCTCCTACAGAGAGTATTCCCAGAGGCTGGCAGAGGAGCCAACGCGGCCCCCCACCCGCTGGGGGGTGGGGGGGCGGGGCCACACGGCTGCTGGAGGAGCCTGCCCTGAGGGAGGGGCACACGTGCAGCTCCTCTCCCCCACGCTGGCCGCCTGGGGACACTCCCGCCCAGAGAGCGTCTACATGCCCAGGGGATGGTGCAGGCTGTGGGCAGTCGGGAAGGGGGCTGACCGGGCTTGGGAGACCCCAGGGCCCTTGATGGAGCAACAGGCCGCCAACATGGGCTAGGGTGGCCTCTGGGGCCAGGGCCCGTCCCAGCAGGGTCAGTGGCTCCTGGGGTCCTGCCAGCGAGCGTCCTCTCCTGCACCTGCCACCTCTCCTGGCACCCACGCTCCAACTCCCTGAGGGGAGGGGACCCTGCTTGGCCGCTGGACCGGGGGCTCCAACCAAGTGGGGCTGCAGCTCCTGGAATCCCACACGGGGAAGATGGCATCTGACAGGGATCCTCAGGAGTTGTCTGACTTGAGTCTGGGGTGCACAGGACAGGCGGTGAGAAGTGGGGTTCATCTCCAGACCGGGATGCACAGTCATACCCACTGCTAAGTGTAGACAGAGGGCCCAGCGGAGGCTGGAGACCTGCACCCGGGCGCCCTGACCGAGCGAGTAGAGAACGTTTCTCAATGTTTTGCCGAGTTTTTCAAACATAACAAAATTAGAGGAAAACCTCTTTTATTTATTCCTATAGAAAGCTGGTCAGAACAATAACGCCAGCAACGTGCCGGCCATTCCGGCTTGTCAAGGGCGCAGGGCCTGGGAACACCGGCTTAAGGTGCCCGCTCGCCCCACCCCGGAGCCGAGCGTTCACAGGCAGACGTGCGGCAGGTGCAAGTGGGAGCCCAGACTCGGGGCGGCCGCCCAGAATCTCACAAAGAAGTGCGACTGGCAGCTGGGGGACGAGAAGATACGGAAGCACAGCAAATGCTTACTAAAGCCAGAGAAGGCAGAAAAGGAGAAAAAAAGGACGGCGGGCACAGCACAGTCCTTCACCCCAAGTCCACCCGCCAAAAGAGGAAGGAGGCCCCTCCTCGAGACGGCGCCGGCCCGCCCCGCGCCCCGGAGGCCGAACACGGATGCAGGACCCCAAGGCGGGCACCCCACGACGCTCTTGGCCCTCATCTCGACCCCGGTCCACACCCAGTGGTCTCAGAGGTGCCTCTTTCTTTTGGGGGCAGCTGTGCGCCCCGATGAGTGGGTCTCTCAGAAGAGTCGCAGCATTTTCCTGTGAGATTGGCGAGCTATGGCTTCCTGCGTCCCAGGGTCCCCCGACGGGCGTGCAGGCCGGGGTCTGCCGTCCAGGACCTTAGTCCGCCCGCCCTGAAGGCAGCCCCGCCCACTTGGGGCTTGGGGGCCTCGGCTGGAGCCTCCAGGGGCAGGGGCTGGGGGAGCACCCCCGGCATTCCAGGCCCCCAGGGGCGGCCAGATGGCCAGAGCCACCTCTGTCCTCAGTGACATCCGCAGGAGCTTGGGGGCCTAGCACGGTGGTCTCGGGGAACTCAGGGATGCCTAGAGCAGGCCCTCCAGGCGGGACTGTCAGAGACAGTCTGTTCCATGGCCCCGGTCACAGAGCGCAGAGCTGGGAATGACCATCAGGTCCTCCATGCCCCGGGCACCCTGCATGGGCACCTCCAGGTACCCTCAAGGGCCTGCCTGGGGGGCCGGGGGGTGGCCACATAGCACTGACCCGCACCCTCTGCAGCCCTTCTGCAGCCCCCAGCCTGGCACGTCACTGCTGGCTCCAAGAGGCCCGCTGGACCTGGAAGTGTGGTCCAGGCTTGGCTGCACCTTCCTCTCTCCAGGAAGACACCCTTCCTGGCAGCCCGGCCTCCATCAGGGACCTGACTGTGGCTGAGTTCCCAGCAGGCCCGAGGCCTCGCCTGTCAGGGGCAGACGGCTTCCCTCCCAGGTCCTGAACTCAGGCCGCTGCCTGGAAGATGGAGAAGCAGCAGACCATCCGTCCTTCGGGGAGGGGCCTTGGTCAGGACTCTGCCTCGCCCTCCTCTTGGGCACCTGGGCAGCCTCGGGGGCCGGGCAGCCAGGAGGAGGTGGTTCAGGGGCACGAGGTTTGCACTGGGGAAGCGGTGTGAGCGTGTGGAATGGGGGGCAGAGCCCGTGTCCACCCCTGACGCTCTCGTCATGGCACTCTAAGACCCTGCCTGGTCTGGCCGTGGGGTCCCTGTCACCCCAGGGCCTGTCCCCTCTCACGAGGACTTGGGGCTCTGAGGCTGCAGGCTGTGCCCGGTCCCGCTGTGGGCCCTGCTCTCCCACCAGGGAGGGGACCCTCAGGCTTGAGTCTCATACTTTAGGAGACTGTGGTGGGGGGGGGGCGAGGGGTGCAAGATGAGCCTTGGATAGAAAAAGCACCTCTACCCAGGACTATTCCTCACCAGCCTCCCCCAAGTTCCGAGTGACTGAGGCCCAAGTTAACAACGTGGGTTCACAGTGGACCTCCATTCTGGCCCTGGTCACCTGCAGGGAGACCACCCGGCCCCTGCAGATCCCTTCTCTGGCGGGGACCCCTGTCACCTCAGAGCGGCTCCTGGTCAGGGGGCAGGGTCCTGGAAGGTGTTCAGGGAACCTGGCCCCGAGGCAGGGGTCCTCGAAGCCAAGCACCACACCTCCAGGGTCCCTCTGGGTCATGGTGGGGAGGACGGCTCACCCAGGCCGCCTTCCTGCTGCCCCGCACCGTCCCAGGGACCCGGGCCACAGCCCCCAGGACGGCAGGGGCTCCACACTCGCTGGGCGTCTGCCACAGCCCGTCGTCCTGCCCATCTCGGGGCCGGCCCTTCAGGCCAGCAGCTCCAAGAGTCCGGACGGAGGGGGCCCATGGGGAGCTCCGTGCCCACCTTGGCTCTGAGGCAATCCCTGTGGCTGGTTCCCGGCTGCCCTCCTGCACAGGGGGGTTTGGGGGTCTTCCCAGAGGAACTCCTCCCCCAGGGCCTGCCCCAAGAGCTGGTGCTGAGCCTGGGTCCTCACTGAGGCTGGACGGGGAACCAAGTAAGTCTTTAGAAACACTGCTTACCACAACACCAAAAAGAAAGTGAAGAAGTGCTGAACGGGTAAGATAATATACAGAAGATAACGTAAATATGTTTTAAAAACTTGCCTTCTGTATATTATTTAGAAAAAGACAGATGACCCAGCAGGAAGGTAGGCAAACAACTTGAAGAGACATTTCACCAAAGAAGAAAATCAAAAAGACCAACAAAGAGATGGAAATATGCTCTACTCATCTGTAACCAGGGAAACGCCAATTAAAAACACTAAGGGGGGGCTTCCCTGGTGGCGTGGTGGTTGAGAGTCCGCCTGCCAATGCAGGGGACACGCGAGCCACAACTACTGAGCCCACGCACTGCTACTACTGAAGCCCGCGCACCTACAGCCCGCGCTCCGCAACAAGAAGCCACCGCAATGAGAACCCCGCGCACCGCAAACGAAGAGTAGCCCCCGCTCGCCGCAACTAGAGAAAGCCCGTGTGCAGCAACGAAGACACAACACAGCCAAAAATAAATAAATAAATAACGCTAAGAGAAGGGGTTATATTCCAAACACCAACAGTAAAAAAAAAAAGGCCACGCTTTGGCATGTATGCTGCTCCCATAATGAAAGAATCCTGTCTAGATTATTTAAAAATCTTCTATGAATCCGTAAGAAAAAGAACCACCCAGTTAGAGAGGCCCAATTGAAAGTGGGCAAATGACCAGAAATCTCCCAGAAAGGGAAGCGTGAATTTGCTCCGTAGACACTGAAAAAATGCCTCACCCTCACGCCAGGGGACGCCCAGTGACACCAGCAGGACAGCCGTGGGATTCCGTGTGAGCCTGCCGTGCACCCGCCGTGCCGGCCCGAGCAGAGCCCCCGCACCCCCAGACCTGCTCTGAGACCCCAGGGCTCGTGGGCTCAGTCCTGCTGTACGGACTCCCCGCCACGCCACCCGCAGTGGGACTGCACCCCGCATGGGCGGAGGGAGCTGCAGTCCGCGTGGAGGCACGTGGCCCTGCTCACCTGCTGGGGCCCAGCCCCTCCCAAGCCCAGACGACAGGGAGACGGCAGGAACCCGAGTCAGGGCTCCTTGTCCTGGGTCCCCAGAGCCAAACCCTGAATCAGCAGATGGCACCCCATGGAGTCCTCTGGGGATTTTGTGTGGGGTGGCGGCCCATCTGCAGACCCGGTGCGAGGGGTCGGCACCTGCTGACTTTGAACCTCGGGCTTAGTCACACCTCCGGGACGCCCTAAGTGACCGTAACCGGCTGTTCGGGGGGTCAGCAATGGGCTTCACTTCCCGTGACCGCCCTGCTCGATGCACGTGCTGGTCACGAGCGGGTCTGGAAACGCTTCAGTTTGCATGCTGATCGCTGCACTTCTAACACTCACCACCTGTTCCTGTGCTTTTCTAGGAGGACTTTCATATCTCTGCCAATAAAGACGGTTCAGGCTTTGCTTTTCCTACCTTTAAACCTCCTGTTTCCCTGTCTTATTACAACGGCTCAGACGTCCAGGAAAGCCCTGGCTACTCACTGTGACCACAGGCAAACTGGCCTCCACCCTGACTCAACAGTGAGACACTGAAAGTGTCCCCAGTTAAGTGTGGGGCTTGCTGGAGGTCTCTGGCGGCTATCATCAAATTACGAGACTTCTAACGGCAACGTTTTTCATCGTGAATGATACATATTGAACGTCATCAACTTCTTTTTACGTGTGGTTTCCCTCTTACACCCAACGTAAATTACACTTTCTCACGCTGAACCTTCATTCCCATTTAAACACTGCTGAGCATAATGTCTGAGTCTGGGTTCATCTTAGTATCTTATATTCACCAGCAGGAACTGGGGCATGATTTCCGGTCCCTGTGTCTTCGGCCAGGTTTTCATGCAGAGAAACCTAGTTGTATGCGTCGCTCTACTGTGTGTCCGTGCACAGCACCCCTACCTGGGCCTCCTCGCGCCTGAGAGCCCTCTGCCCCGCCCCCAGACACACCTGAACGTCTCCGAGGGTGTCTCCTGACCGACGACACAGCACAGGCTGCATGGCAGCACTTCCCCTTCTTGGTGGCACAAAATAGTGGCACATCTTAAAATTAAGGACATCTTAGACCAGCAGACACGGGTCCTTCCAGTTGCCCGTCTGAGAGGCTCCACGAGGACAGGGCACCCAGGGGCCGCTTGCTGACGCCACCCGCCCCGCGTGTGTGTGACGTCCGAGTCTGCGGATGCCCGGGAGGGTCTGGAAGCGTGGACAGCGGCGACCCCCTGGGCACTGGCACCGGGGGTGGGCAGCCTGCAGCTTCCCCTGGTGTGATTCTCAACTGTTTACCGCATTTGATGCTTTCAAGGAGTACGTTATTTTATAAATAAACAGAAGTAACATGAAACAGAATTGTCCGGAAAGCAGGGCTTTTTTGTTCATTTGATCCATTTCTAGTCCAAGGAAAGCGTCTCCAAGTAAGGAGCACTACCCGGTGTTTCCTCAAGGGCGGCGCCTTTGGGCAGAGTGGGTTCCGGGCAGCGGGAGGCCTGGCAGGGGTGGGGGGGGGGGCTGCCCTCACTGAGGGCTGCCCGCCCTGCGTGAAACCCCCCTTCCCCCGCCCCAAGTTCCAGGGCGAGGCCTTCCCCTTGTACCTAGTTCTATGCAGCTGAGGTGCCACCTCCCCAGGGCTTCTAGAACGAGGTCTGCAGCGCCAGTGTTTACGTGAGGGCCTGGGCGCTCAGAAAGCCAGAGCAGACGCCCCGGTCCCGGCACCCAGATCACCCGTAGGTCTGTCTCTAACATGGTCCTGCCTGACTTCAGGGTGGCCGCCCACTCCTGCCCTTCCCATGGGACCACACCTGGCACCGGACGGTGAGCAGGGGGCTCCAGGTGAGATGGGCCCCGCCCCGTTCCCCAGTCCACGTGTGACCGGGCAGTGGCCTCCACACCCCCGCGTCACTGGGCTCTGGGCCCCACCCTACACCCCATGGGTCCCCGGGATTTGTGACGCAAACGTCCCGCGAGATCATTCCACATCCAGGTGCAAGAGCAAGGGCTTGGCGTCCCCCAGCCCCAACCCGGCAGCAGGTTTAACCAACTTTCACCAAATGTCCAGCTGGTGCCGGCAACATGGCCCGAGGGCCGAGAACAAATAAAGGGAGACGCCCCCGCTGCCCCCAAGAAGCCCCGTGCCCGCCCCACGTGCCCTCTCCTGGCCGGTCATCTCCCCCCTGACCCTCCCAAAGCAGCCGCGTCGTCCTAAGCAGGTGGCACCTGACGCCTGGCCCCCGTGGATCCCGCCCGGGAGGGCTGCCCCTCTGGCGCAGCAAGCACTCCTTGGATGAGGGATCTTAGCACCCATAGCACACAGGGCGCTCGCGAGCTGAACAGGAGTCTCACGTGAAGAAATACACACAAGGATGACAACGCATTTTCCGCCGCGCACACAGCGGCTTTTTGCAGTGATGCTTCTGCAGCTGATCGACTCCTACTGGCAGTTCCGTGCCTACCACGAAAACCGCACAAAGTAACCATTAATAAATGTACTTAAGAAGCAAAAAACTCTAGGGAGAACTCGTGACAAATACTGAGAACCACTCATTTAAAAAATGAGAATAAACACTTTGTCAAATTTTATCAAGCTCTGTACTTGGGATCCGTTTGCTTTCCTGTAGGTACGTTCTACTTCAATTGAAAAAAAAGAACAAGGGTTGTATTGTGATGAAAACAACAAAAAACTCACCACCTAGAATTAAAAGGGCAAAAAACCAAATTGTTTCTTGCACAAATGGAGACTAGAGAGGTTTATCAGTTCAACTGAAAATAACAGCTTTAAAAAAAAAAACACACACACACACTTTAAATTCAAGTCCTGATGCTTCAGCCTCTGCCTGGCGGTGCTGTTGACGCCTTCTGTATGCTCAGAAACTCCCATCACAGGATCCTGACCTGGATGAGCAAAGAGCACGCATGGTCCAAGGCCATCTGAGCCCCCACCTCAATGCCTGGTCCTTGGAGATGCAGGCTTGTCAATTTAACCAATCACATCATTACAGCATTTCAAACTGTAATACAGCGTGGAGCGTGTGCGCAGCCGAGGCCCAGAGTAACGGTACCTCAGAGTTCCAAGTTCTAGACAATCAGTCACCCAGTGAAAACACAGGCCCGGAGACGTGACTCCAAGGCCAAGATTGCTAGCTTCTGACCTTTGTAATAGCACCAGCCTAGACTTCACTTTTATGGGAAAGTCGGTTTTTATGCTGTTGCTATTTCTTTGCACCGGCGGCGACCCCAAATTCTCATTGCCAAGAAAGGGTTCCCGTGAAACAAATCCTTCACCGATTACATCCGGGCTTGACGGCGTGGAGCTCAGGCTGTAGTGTTTACTACGTTTAGTTAATTATTCATTCCCACAGTAAGCGGCTTTTCCTTGCTATTGAGGAAATCACGTGGACACGGCAACTCGCTCTTTCTAAAGAACAGAGAACAACGAGATCACCCCCTCCTAGATGAGCACAGGGAAGGGTAGGGAGACAGAGGGGCCCCGCTTCTTCCCAGGGCAAGTTCTGCCCCCGAGATCTCAAACGGTCCCCACAGCTCGGGCCTTCGCATGGAGATGCAGTCAGGGACAGCCCGGAGAAGGCTCCAGACCGCGGCAAGGCGCCCCCAACCCCTGCAAGAGACGGCCAGGCGGGATGCCACCCGGACGCGTTCTGCTCCCCGCCAACGCTGGCGGACTTGGCCGTGACCGTGACGCAGAAGCGCAGCCCATCCTCCCCACACGCAGAGCCCCCACCAGAAACGAGGGCCACAAACTGGGAGGGGGCTGCCTAAAGCCGCTCACTCCCGCTTCTCAAAGGCCAAACCGCGTTTCACAGAGTAGGTCAGCATCAATTAGGAAAGGCTGTCCAAGTTCATCTTAACAGGAAATTTCATTTCAGGTACTTCCCTCCCCAAGTAAGAGCTACAGTTTCAAAAAATAAAAGTATACCCTAGGGGCTTCCCTGGCGGTCCAGTGGTTAGGATTCCACGCTTCCACTGCAGGGGGCGTGTGCTCGATCTCTGGTCGGGGAACTAAGACCCCACAAGGTGCGCAGTGCAGCCAAAAATGAATAATAAGCCAAAGGAGAGAACACACACACACGAAGTATAACCGAGACATAACTTCGGAATTCTTCCATTTTGCAATTTGCCGGAGCAAAGAACACAGTTTGGGTCCAAACAGCCTGATCAGACACTGCCCTGCAGTGACGTGCAAAGGCAAAGGACACACGGGAAAGACAGTCCGTCCGCCTCTGGTGTGTGCGAGCGTCCACACCCCCCCCCCCGCCACGTACGCACACTCACGCACACGTGTGTGGGGATAAGTTAATACATCTGCACATAGATCTGTAAAATACGGGGCTGACTCACCGCAGTTTTATTTGGGCTCCTGGGGTCCCAGCTCACCACCAAGGACGCATACGTGAACCCCATCACGTGCTCAGCCATGCACGCAACACTTTCTTCACCAGGTTAAATTCTAAACGGGTAGACAGGTGGCTGGTCAGAATGCCGAGAAGCAAGGAAAGACGCACAACCCTCCACCGTAAGAACACGGCACGAATATGCAGGTGCCCTGGAAGGCGATACAGTTACAGGGAGCCTACGAGGCCATTAACGACTTTACCACCACCAAAACCAGAGAGGACCGAAAATCTCCACCACGGAAGGGAATCCTGCGTCTGAAACTTCCTGCGACGCACAGGGGGCCCGAGGGGAGCGTCCGTCCCCACGTCCCGAGCACTGGTCCCCTCACTGGCTTAACGAAGGGCACAGAGCACCACATGCGAACAACCTTCACAACGCCCCACAGGTTGACTGACTGTATCAGAAAACCCAGCGTTCACCCAGAACTTCGGTGGGAGCGAGATTCCCAGCACTGGGCCGGGAGTGCCTCTAAATCTTCACTGAAAACAGTCATATTCCACTGACTTCAACAGGACTGTTATAAAATGACAGAGAAGTTGTCACACGTCTTGTCCGCATAAAGGAAGAAGTTGGAAAGCGTCCCTTCCCTAGAAGGATGTGATGCTCTAATAAAAGGGACGTTAGTCAACTAGAAACCACAGGAAATTTCTCTACAGCAAGGAGCTGGGGACACTGACCGAGAAACAAGTCACGACAACCTCAGGCAAACGTGACCATAGAAAGCAAATTAGGTAATTACTTTATTACATCTTAGTGCTTTCTTAAAATAAATATAATAATATAATATCCAACATACAGTGAGAAATAAAGCACACGTGTGAACGGCATGGTAACAGGAAAGTTCACTCAGGACTGTTTAATACTCAGCACTGGAGAAACCGCACAGCTTCGTTACCTATTTACAGACAGAGCTGCTGGCTACCGATATATACAAACCCAACCGGGAGCGGGCAAGGCCCTGCCGTTTCTGTACCACGTTCCCTCCATCCTCATGGACACAGTCCGTTCACCTTTTCGTCTAAAATTACCAGTATACTTTGTCTTAACTGTTTCTCTCCTCTGATCTTCAGATTCTTTCTGCAGTTTGAGATAGATTCAAGTAACACTCCCGAGAAAATATGTGCAAAACTAACATATGTGACTCCAGAATCTTCCGGCAGTCGGGTCAGCTGGTCAGTTGCACAGGTGTCGGCAGACTTCCGGTGCCGTGTGGAGGCCGGGCAGGAACGTCTGGTCCGGAGAAGCCCTAGTGACTGTCAGGGCCGCCGTGGAGAGAACCCAGAGCATTCCGCTGACTTGGAGTTCCGAGACGGCCGCAGATAACCCCTTTAATTGTCTTTAAGCAGGCGACACAACGAAATGCTCAATCTAAACCGAGAACCGCACGCTTACTGCTCTTCCAGAAGCAAGAATCAGGACGGGTGAGTGATGACGTGATAAAAACACTAAAAGAGCCGTCCGCGTAAGTGCATCGCCTTTTAAGAGAAACATGCTCAGAGTGAAAAAGATTCTACTTTACCAAAATCTGTCTTTATTAAAGTGAACAAATCGGGAGCACACCATCCCAAACGTAATGAACGCGGGCTGTAATCGGCTCAGCTTTTCCTATTTTCAACTAGGCAAGCACCAGCGAGAGTACCATTCACCATCCTCATGATCGCGTGTCGGCGAGAACCCCTCCGTACTTGTAAACGTTATTTTAGCAGAAGACAGACTTCGCAGATTTCAGGGCTTTTAGTGAACCGGTATTTTCAGTGAACTTTTTCTGAGCAGCAAGGAACAAGGATTTTTTTCAGAAATCTTAGAATTGGATATAAACGTTGGCAGTAGACACAATCAATAAATATACAGTTTCTCAAATGAAAACGACTTCCCCAACACGAGCTCCTTCCCCACAGACATTCAAAAACCCTGACCCAAGATCGAGTCTCAGTCCTATCATCTCGCGAGATTACAGCTGGCCAGCAAGAGGGCTGTCAGGTCATGTGCAAAAGGGGGTGAGGTGAGAGGCAAGAGAGCCAAGGAAATCACTTTTAATTTATACCGAAGGAGAACTTCAAGTACAAGGAATCCGCTGCCTGGAGCCCCTGGGCACGCGCCCCTCGTCTGGGAGCCTCCACGTAGCGGTGACCACGGCGGCCGCGAGCCGCTGGAAACGGAGCTGAGTCCTCACTGCGGCTCCACCTGCCGTCCTGTGTGCTGGGACCTAAGGGAGGGTTTTCTCGTGTTGTCTAGAAGCCTCTTTGAAAAAGGTCTGTGATTCTGCACACTTCGTACCCAAAAGGATGAAAATAATAAATATCGACCTGGCCGGCGCGTCCTCAGACTCCTGCCGCACCAGGGTCATTTACGAGTCTGCGTCTTCTTTGGCACCGAGGGCCGCTTGGGCTGCCACAAGTGGTTATGAATGGTGAGCGCGTCCACGCTGACGGACATGGTTTTGGCCGGGATCAGGTTAAACTGTTTTCGGTCTGAGCTGTATTTATACAGTTTGTCGATCATCTTCTTGGTGATGCTCTTTGGCCCCGTGCCAGTTAGTTTGTAGATTTCTTCAGTGTCAGGATAGTAGCAATAAAGTGCCCTGAACTGGCAGCCAGCATCACGAAACAGTATGATGTAGTGATTCGCGTCACACTTCTCCAGCTCCTGTGTGGAGGGAGTGAAGGACAAGAGACAGGGAACGTGAGTCTCTCCCGCAGTCACACCGCAGCATCCACCGTCCTGACCAGGAGGCCCGCGGCCAGCTAACCGCCCACCCCGGGGCAAGCTTTCTAGGACACAAAGCTATGGGTTATCCGTTCAGCGGAGCACCATCTACCGCTGAGATTTTACTTCAGTCCAGGTATCCAAGGAAAAAAATGCTTTTAACATTAAGTGAAAAATCACATGAAAAAGACACTCGACATCATTAGCCATCAGGGAAATGCCAACCAAAACCACAGTGAGGGGCTTCCCTGGTGGCGCAGTGGTTAAGAATCCGCCTGCCAATGCAGGGGACACGGGTTTCAGCCCTGGTCCGGGAAGATCCCACATGCCTTGGAGCGACCAAGCCCGTGCGCCACAACTACTGAGCCTGCGCTCTAGAGCCCACGAGCCACAACTGCTGAAGCCCACACACCTAGAGTCCGTGCTCCGCAACAAAGAGAAGCCACCGCAGTGAGAAGCCTGCGCACCACAACGAAGAGTATCCCCCGCTCGCCGCAACTAGAGAAAGCTCGCGTGCAGCAACAAAGACCCAATGCAGCCATGAGTAAGTAAATAAAATAAATTTTAAAAAAAGACAAAGTTCCATTTAAAAAAAAAACAAACCACAATGGGGGGGGTACTTCCCTGGTGGTGCAGTGGCTAAGACTCTGCACTCCCAATGCAAGGGGCCTGGGTTCGATCCCTGGTCAGGGAGGGAACTAGATCCCACATGCATGCAGCACCTAAGAGTCCACATGCCGCAACTAAACACATAAATATTAAAAAAAAAAAAAAAAAAGCCACAAGGGGGTAGCACCTCATGCCCACTAAGCTAGAGTCAGCACAGGTTCTGGTGCGAAGAAGCAAGCACTCATTTTCCGCTGGTGGAGGGGAGGCGACACAGCCTCTGCGTCGGCCAGTCAGTCGGCCAGTGGTTCAAAATGTCACACAGAGTTACCACGCGACCCAGCAATTCTTCTCTCAGTTAGACACCCGAGAGAAGTTAAAACACGCATGCACGCAAAACCTGCGCACAAACGTTTCCAGCCGCGTTATTCGTAACGGCCAAAAGTAGAAACAATCCAAATGTCCATCAACAGGTGAAAGGATAAACAAAATGGTCTAGACGTACAACGGGAAGCTGTTCAGTCACAAAAAGGAATGAAGCACCACCACACTCGCTACAACTCGGAGGAGCCTCGGTAACATCGTGCCGAGCGAAAGAAGCCGCTCCAAGAGGCTGCCTCAGGCGTGAGTCCCTTCACGGGACGTGTCCAGAAGAGGCGAACACACAGAGGGGACCGCGGACCTGTGGGGCCGGGCGCTGGGGGGCGAGCGCGGGGAGCGGCCTCGGTACAGGACCCTTCTGCGGGGGCAGCTTCTGGGATTAACTGGTGATGGCCGCCCCCTGGGGACAGAATGAGCAGCCCTGAACTAGCACTGAAGGGGGAACCTCACGCTGCGTGAGCGATCTCTCAATAACGCTGCCACAAAAGAACCTGAGGCAGGCACGACCGTCAGTACTTGTTACAGCGTCTGCCGTACCGTGTGCTCAACTCTAAGAAATCACTAACACAAAAACATTTTAAAACAGATTCTCCTCGTGCTTGAAAATGGCTAGTTTCGTTTTCTACCCCTGCAGCTCTCTGAGCATGGGCCAGGGTTCCTGACACCCTCTCCGGGTCTCTGCTTACTACGTTATCTGCCTCTTCACCCGGCCCTCAGGGTACAATGCCATTGTCCAGCGGCCAGGGACACGTGGTCTGTAACAGACAGACTCGGAAGCGGGTCACACCCAGCTGTCTCCTACTAGCCAGGAGCTAAAAAGACTCCTATGATGTAAAACAATGCCACTCTTCTCACTCTGTTTTTGTTTTAGAAAACTGTAGTTTTTCACAAATAGATACTATTCTTTTCAGAATCTAACAGGCTTGTTTTTTAAAATAAACAAATATACTTGTAAAATTAAGAAGAAAAAGCAAAATTTAAAGCTGCAAGTATAATACTGATTTCAACGACATAAAAACTGTTCAAACGTGAACAGAACTAAAGACGCAAAGACACATCCAGGCCCCCGGGCCCTGCCCTCCGCAGGGTCACCACGGCCCCGCCTCCACCCTCTCGCGCCCGTCCCTGCCGGCAGCCGCTCAGGAGGCCGTGGCTCACGGCCGTCCTCTGCCCACAGCTGCATTCACCCCCTCACCCAAGGCAAAGCCATGTCCCCTTTGGCCCACAGAGGCCCGACTGGAGCTGCCCCGTGACCTCTGACCCCCAGCTCCCCGCTCCAGCCCCAACCAGGGGATCAGTCCCACCTGGAGCCCGTGCGCCTCCCTAGATCTGCGGGGCACCCTCCCCGCTCCAGGCCTCTGCTCAAATGACACCTTCGAGTAAGACCCACTGACCGACCAGCCTACTGACCACTGCAGCCACCCTCGGGCCCGCGTCCTGCTCCCCTTTCACTCTTTCCAGACCGCGGCCAGAATCAGCACCACCCACTTTTGTAAACAGGTTTTTGGGGACCGAGCCGCCCTCTGGTCAGTCTGTGGCTGTTCTCACGCTGTGGCAGCACAGACGGGCAGACCCGCCGGCCTCCAGAGTTTCTCGTGCGACTGCTCTGTCGCGGGGCCGCCTCGTGCCTGGGACCGTCAGCTCCACAGCCAGGCCTTTGCGTCTGTCTGCTCCTGGCCCAGCCCAGAGGCTGGAGCAGCTCGGTGACACGTGAGTGGAGAGGAGCCCCGCGCCCCGCACGCTGCCCCTAGCCGGAGCATCAGTCAGGTCACAGCACGCAGTCCTGACCTGGACCCTCCTTCCACATCTTCCACCTGCTAAGGCCACCGCCACTCACCGTTAGTGACCGAGGGCTGCCGCCCCCGGGGAGCAAACAAGTCAACGCAACGGGACAGAAACGACCAGCATTTTGCCCCGAACTCCCACTTCTCCAGCGGCCCCAGCTCAGAGCTGGGGTCCCTCCTGTCTCCACCCGACACCACCTCCGACCCCCCCCACCCCGCAGACACCCTGCCCTCAACACCAAACTAACTCAAGAAATCTCACCCACTGCCCGTGCCCCACCCCAGAGGGCCTGCCCTGGACCCCCAGCCCTGACCCCAGTGCAGCCCCCTCCGTCTCGCTGGTCTGAATCCCGCTCTTCCGCGGAGCCGTCCCAACCGCGAGGGCCTGGGACACGAGTGTCCTGCGTGTCCTCACACAAGAGTCACACACGTGCAGGACAGCAGCCTCACGTGTCAACAATCGGGATGCTCTCCTCTAGAAAGAACCCTCATTTATAAACACCCTTATTCTACATAAAAAACTGGGGGTGAAATTTGATACTTGCCTCTAATATTGAATTCTTGTGAGGTTCATTCACCTTTCCGGCCAGACAGCAATGGGATATAGCATTGTGAATAATTGGTTTGTTTGATTTGCTGCTAGGCTCCTTAAACAGCTTGGGACCTACGAAAAGCAGGCCAAGATTTGCAAAATTAATATTTACAGCACACACACACACACACACACACACACACACACACACACACGAAAGGCGACAATTTTGTAGAACCAAGCAGCAGGTAGGCTGAATTAGGGATGTTCGTAATTTTTTGAAAATGGGAATAGCCACTTCAAATCTATGACAGAATTCTAAGTTACAGATTTTAAATAAACTAAGGAAAAGACTAAAGTAAGTAATAATTTATTCCCTTTCCAATTCTGGTTTCTTTGATTAAAAAAAACAAAAAAACAAAAAACAGAAACCAAGAAACAGTAATTTTTAAAAGCCTAAGGTTCCAAAGTGCCCAGGACGTCACAGTGAGCCGTGGGCTGTGCAGACATGAGGGCACGTCACCCACTGCGCCCGGGCCCCGCCCCCCCCCAGGCCGCGGCCGTGTGCCCGTGCCCCGCAGAGAGCGAGGCCGTCACCTGTGTACTCGGCCACCGAGGCAAGGGAGGATGCAGCGGACGCCGTCTCCCAGTCTCTGTCGGTGCTCCGGCTGGGGTTGCGGCTCAGGATGGGCAAGGCTTCCAGGGACTCGACTCTGCTGGGGAAGAGGACGGGGGCGGGGCTGGGAGGGCGGCGGGCACGCCTCCTCTCGCCCACAACTGGCACCGGCTGGCGGGATCCCGCCCCGAAACGAGCCAGGCTGCACCATGGGCACATGAAGGGCCATCGGCCGCGGCAGGAGGCTGGCAGCAACAGTGGGGAGCGCAGCCGGTGCTCCCTGGAGAATACGATGACAGACTCGGGGCAAGACACAAAGACCCCACCCGCCTCGGGCACCAGAGTGACCTCATCAGGGAAGGTTCGCCCTCACGCTCAGCCCTGCTGGCGTGGGAACCAGAGGACCCGGTTTGGGCCATCTGCACCGCTGCCAGACAAGGGACGGGACCCCGGGAAGGAAGGACAGGCAGAGAGGGCCGAGTCCAAAACCCCGGCAGGTCTCAAACGACTCTCCAATCCCTGGCAGGCCTGAGCCGCGTCCCTGCAGGGCCTTCTCCGCTGAGCGGGACACAGACGCTCATGCACGAGAGGCAGGTGCGGGCGCAGTCCGAATCCAACCCCGGTAACTGACCGCCTGGACAAAATTCTAACCAGAATCTCCGGGAGGTGTCCTACACAAAGCCCCGGCGACAAGAAGCCACCGGACGTGTGGAGAGGCAGGACAACACTCATGATGAAGGACAGGAGGGGACCCTGCCTACCAGGAGGCCAAGCCCACCCGTGGGGGTGGCTGCTGAGGCCCGTGGGCAGACGTTCAGTGCCAGCGACAGGGTCCCCAGGCCTCCGCCCAAATTACTCCTTAATCACATAAGGGAAATTCTCCAGCAGCCGTGGGAAAACAGCACCTTAACCCAAGTCAAAGTGACACACACAACTGGCTGCGCTGAGAAAGACACGTCCTCCTCTCTGGGGTGTTCCCGCCAAACATGCACAGCCTGGACCTAATCCTGGGAAACCCACTGGGGGACGGGCAACAAAATAACTGGCCAGTACTCAGCAGAAGCGTCAAGGCCCAGGAGGACAAAGGAGGGCGAGGGCCCGTTCTGGACAGAAGGGACACAGTGACTCAGGGCGACCGTGGTCCCGCACGGGCCTGGGCTCTCAAGGACACTCTGCCAATCGGCCACGGCGGGCATGGACTGGGGACCTAATGGCAGTGCTGGTTCGATGACTGTGGTGACACAAGCCAACGTCCTTGTTCAGAGAACGTGCGCTCCAAAGCGTTTAAGGATAAAGAGGATGCCACCAACTTACTCGTAAACGATTAAAAACGAAAACGCGTGCAGGGCCGGGAGGACAAGGGGACAGAGGACAAAAATGTCGAAACATTTCGCTAATCGGTGAACCTCGGTGAAGGGCAGTTAGCTCCTGTGACATTACTGCCATGGCTCTGGACATCTGAAATTGCACCAAAATCACAGCGACAGAACCACTGCCCACATGGTGTCCCGCTGCACGGCACCCGGCCCCTTACCGCTGGGAAGGCGTGCCCCCCGAATGCACGCTCTCGGGCTCTGTGGTCGTTGCGGAGGCCAAGGACAGGCTGGAGCCCGACTGGGCCCGGCTCAGGTCATCCGCTGCCAGAGACAAGACAAGACAAGCTTTCATGACACGCGTGTTTGGCCCACCAGCCACCTGACCTGTGCAGCAGGAGAAAGAGCCGGGGGCCCGAAGCCAGCGGGACGTGGGGCCCCAGGCTGGGACCCTCCCCGCGCGCACGGCTCCCACCACCTGAGGACCCAGCGCTCAGTCCCAACCTTCCCTTCTGTGAAACGGGAGAGCCCCCTGCAGCCCAGCCTCGCGGCTTCGGGAGAACTCCAGTGGCTCAGGGCCGCGAAGGGGGAGGGCCCCGCGCCGCGCGCTCACGTGGGGGGGTGCTCTTGGGTCCCGAATCGCTGCTGGGCTCCTCCCGATGCACGGACTTGGGCCGCGGCTTCCTGGGCCTGGACTTGGGTTTCCCCAGGCCCTGCTCCTCCAGAATCTGCTGCTGCTTCCGCCGCAGGTACTCCTGCTTGATGAGCTCCCGCCGCGCCTTCTCCTCCTCCTTGCGGATCCGATCTTCCTCCGCTTTACGCCTGCGGGAAGGAGCGGCCAGGACGCCCTGGTCATGCCAGCGCCGCGCCGCGGGAGGGGACAACAGACACGGCGGCCACGCCGACCGCGTGCGGTGCCCACCAGGCACCCGGGCCACCTACCGTGCCTCGTCTCTCCTGAGCTCGACCTCCACCTCCAGCTGCTGCCTCCGCATGCGGGCCTCCTCGGCTTTGCGCTGCTGCTTCAGAAGGAAGGCTGCCCGCTTCCTGGCGAGCTCGTCATCCGCCTTCTGTTCGTCCTGCAGGGCAGACGCCACCTACAGCGCGGCCGGGCACGACCCCCGCGGGTCCCCAGCACTGCCGCCCCCGGCCCTCCACGCACCCCAGGAACATGAAACGCTTCCTACTCCTCCTAACTGATGGGTGAGCGAGCGTCTCTCTACAGACACGCTAAAATACAAACGGGAGTCAAACCGCGCCCTTAGAGAAGCATTTAGTCTGCTGGCACTGAACTCCGTTCGCCTTAAAAACTGCACTTGTATCTCCACAACAGGAGCCAAAACCCAGACGGGTCATTTGTCTGTTTCCAATTTAAGAGCACAAACGTCAGGCAAAGGCCGTGCGCGTCTCCTGAGAAGACGGCCCTCAGAGCTCCGTGGTGCGTCAGCCACCTCCTAAGTGCCAGGACAAAAGGAGACGCTATCAAGACAGAAGGGAATCTCACAACTCACTGCTCTCTCCTGAAGGAAACGCTACAAGAAAGGCACTGAGAGAAACAAAAACGTTTCCTAAAGTTTCTACGCCCGCCGGGACTCTAACGGGGTGAAGCAAACCTTGGCCCAAAGGCCAAGTGCAGCCCGTGACCTGTTCTGCAGAGACTGCGAGGTAAGAATGTTTTTTCACTCTTAAACGGTTGGAAAACCATCAAAAGAAAAACATTTCGTGACACACGAGGACGAGTCAGAACTCCCATTTCAGGGCCCAAGGTCAAGCTCTGCTGGCGCACAGCCAGGCTCCCGCAAGCAGGCGCTCCCAGCGGCTTAGGGCGAGGCGGGTCCTTGCGGAGACCACGTGGCCACGAAGCCGCATGCGTCTCTCCTCAGCCTCCACAGAAGAGGTTAGGTTCTCTGTGACGCCCTCACGACTAGGCCAGGGTGACGTGCCCGCCCACCACGTGACACAGACGCCACCAGCGCTTTACCTTGAAGAAGAAGCCGACCCCCGGCTTCTGGTCGCCCTCGCTGGCGAGGTCCGCGGAGCTGTGGCGGCCTTCCGTCCCCCCGTCATCGTCGGGGGCCTTCAGGTCGGAGAGGTCCACCTCGATGAGGTTAGCCTTGCTCCTCGGGGGCCCGTCCAGGGCCGCGACCCCCTTTCCCGGCCCGCTGAGGGCGGCGAGCCCCGCCCCCCTCATGCCGTCTTCCAGAGCCTCCCTGAAGCCCATCTGTTCCGAGGTGACGCTGGCATCCCTGGGGGAGGCCGAGACAAATGTCCGCTGGTTGTTCTCATCGTGGAGCCTGTAACCGGCGAAGCAGCACTCCTCGTGGGGGTCACTCCCAGGGTCGGCGACCCCGTCCCAGCCCGGGTCAGAGGGCGTCCGGGGGGAGAAGGACCGTAAGCGAGGGGTGGCCTCGACACCAGGCGTGAGGGCCTTGCTTCGGGAGGAACCCTGCGCTCGCTCCTTCGGCACCTTCAGCTCGGCCGGTCTTCCCGAACGGGAATTCCGACCCGGACCGAGCCGAGGGGCCTTGCGGTGGCCGGCCAGTGCCGTCGGAGAGAGCGGCTCGCCAAAGTGTACGGCCCCCTTGACCTTGGGGTCCTGGGAGCCGTTCCCGGGGCCCGGCGCGGGCAGCGTGGGGGACGCGAGCAGCAGCTGCTCCTGCTGCCGGGAGACCCTGAGGATGGCCTGCTGCAGCGTGCTGATGGCCTCGTTCAGCTTCTCAACGGACAGGTCGCACTCGCCCAGGTCCACGCCCACGTCCACACCCTCGACGGCCTCCAGGAGCACCGCTGACAGCGCCTTGCTCCGCTCCAGCTCGGGGAGGGCGGCGGGGTCCTTGCGCTGATGCTGCTGGACCAGAGCCAGGTCCTCTCCGTCCAGGTCGGGGGGCCCCAGGAGGTCTCCCCTGCCCTCCTCCTTGCCAAGCAGGTCTCCCACCCGGGACACGCCATCGAGGTCGTCCCCGTTGTGCTGAGGGTGCCCTCCCGCCGAGGCCCCCGCTCTCGGTGGCCGAGGGGCAGCGTCGGCCCGGCCCCTCCTGACCACGTGCAGGAAGGCTGCCTTGCCCAGCTTCAGGCGCTGCCGCGCCGACAGCGCCTCCACCTTCTTCTTCTGCGCCTCGATGGCCCGGCGCTTCTCCTCCAGCTGCATGTGCAGCCGCGCCAGCTCGGAGGCCAGCAGGTTGGCCTGGTCCCCGCCCTGCCAGCCCGGGCTCTGCTCGCCCCTCTGCTTCCACGTGGTCAGCGGGGCCGGGCAGCTCTCCGAGGCGTCGGGCGTGGTCTTCTGGGAGCTGCTCGTGCTCGACTTGGTCTCGCAGCTGTTGAGCCTGTGAAGCTTCTTCTCGGCAAAACTGGTCATCTTCACGCTCCCGCCGGCCACGGAGCCACTGCTGAGCTGGCTCAGACACGGGCTGGAGCGGCCGCTGGCGTCGTCCTTGCCCTCGTGCTCCTTCACTTTCAGGTCCTCCTGCAGCTTCGCCGATTCCTCCTCCCCAACGTACCCGGCCCCCAGCACGGGGCAGTCCTCACCGGCGAAGGCCTGCTCGGCCCCCTCCAGGTCTGTGATGTCCGAGTCGGAGTCCTGCCTCAGGATGGCCCAGGCTTCTGGGCCAAGGGCGCAGGGGCTCTGCGCACAGCTCGCGGACAACCTGCCCTCCACGTCCTCATCGGCCCTGCCCAGGTGAAGGAAGAAGCCGTCGGCTGGCAGTCCCCAAGACGGCAGGCTGGAAACGCCGCCGGCCGGAGGCCCGCCACAGGCGTCCCCCGCTGCCTGAGGCCCCGCCTCAGTGGGCACGGGGCCGAAGCCCGTGGGAAGCTCTGAACAGGAGATGGGGGTGAAAGTCCTATTCAAGTCTCGACTGACGTGACTGCCAGGCGCCTTCTTCCGCCCAGGAGGCTGGTGGCCCTCGCCGGATCTCCTGGACGTGAAGCCCCTCGGCCGCCCCTCTCCGCACTCATCCTCCTTGGTGACTGCCTGCTTCTCCTTGGCTGGCCTGAGCACGGCCGGCATCAGTGGCTCCAGGAAGAAACTGTCAGGCTGACTTTCTAAGGCATCCGCCAGCCTCTGGGGAGACCTGGCACCTGCCATCAGGCCGGGCTCGGCGCCCTGGTGAGCCGCATCCGTCCTAACGATGGCCAGGAGCTCCTCACCCTCGTCCTCAATACTGACATTGTTCAGGAGGCTTCTTCCATCGGTCCTGAGGGCTGCGGGCTGGGGCTGGTTCTGCGGGGTCAGATGAATGACACTGGATGCCAAGCTGTCCTTGCTGATGGAGCGGGCCAGGCTGACGCTGTCGCCAGAGCCCGGGTCCACGTCACAGCTCGCAGCGTGATGGAGAGCAAAGGGCGCTGGCTGAGACACAGGCCTGCAACATGGGGAAAGAAGCCATTGCACACGCCACGTCCCCACGAGAGGCTACGCAAGCTCGTGAGTGACGAGAACGTGAGTTAAGAAGAGAGAATCCAAACCTTACACACGGGAGACTTAAACAAACCCTCTCCCGGGCAAAAGAAAGCCAGAGAGCCTTTCAGTCCAGCAATTCTCAGACACTCTGGCCCAGCTCCCCTTAAAGATGCTGAGGATCCCAAAGAGGTTTTATTGATTCATCGATATTTGTCACTTCAGAAATTCAAGCTGAGATCCTTTTAAAATGATTAAAAAGTCCCGTGAGAAATCTATCACATGAGCAGTGGCCATATTTTCTAAAACAGACCAGTGCAGAGTGTAAACAGTGGGATCATTCACATTCTTGCAGACCTGACATCTGGCTGCATGCTTGTGTCTGATCTGATTCAACCTGCTGTGATCCCACACCTGGTGAGGCCCTGAGAATGGGAAAAGTAGTGACATCCCGGCGTTGTTACGGATATAATTCTGACCTCCAAGGGACTCCGTGGGCCCCAGGGGTCCTTGCACCACATCTGGGGCACTGCTCTGTCAGACTAACGAACATGTCAAGTAGAAATGTATTTGAAACACGGGTAGGTCACCTGTTTTTTTTTTCTGTCCACGCTACTGATGCCCCTCGGGGCTGACCGTCGACTCGGGTTAAGGAATTAGATCGGTGTCGCTGGTCTGCAGTTGGAGGAAACAGTTTATGTTCAGCATTAAGTAACTGATTTTATATCATTTGAAATTCTGTCACTATAATAACCATTTCTCAAGGAAACGCACCATAACTCAGTACCCCAAAACTGCTAAGGAAAGCAAGTAACCACAATACAAAACTTTTTCGTAGTTTCGATAACAGGCAGTGTGTAATTCAACCGTGATCCCGGTCATGAAAATAATCAGAGTGTTAATTACACGTCGATATCAATTAAATGACGTCAACGCCCATTGAGATAACCAGCGGATGTCAACGTATAAGCTCTTGCCGCAAAAGACAACAGCAATTTTCTGTGTGCTCCGTGTGATTCATTATGTCTCAGTAACATTTTCACCGTAACGACTTTCTGTGTGCTCCGTGTGATTCGTTATGGCTCAGTAACATTTTCACCGTAACGACTATGAATTCTAAGGTACGTCAATAAAGATCAAAACAAATTCTGCCACAGTCTCTTCTCAGCTAACATTACTACGTCATGATGAGTCTATTTATTTTGAGAGCCATGATATTAAGGAACTCCAGCGAGAGGGATGGGAAACAGCCGGCAAAGGGGAGACGGCGCTTCTTACCAGCGGGGTCCTCTCCCTGCACTGTCTTTTGCTGTTTCTGTCTCAGTGGCAACAACGGATGCGATGGGCTAAAGGCAGAGGCCCCTTTCCCCCTAAACAGAGAAAGGATGGGAGAGAAAAATCACTACCTCACCAATCTTCAAGTTCAAAAACAAAGGCGTGAGAAGCTATGGAGACCGTCACGAATTCACGCCAACCTGTAAGAAGTTCACAGGTTCCTTGGGAAAATTAACTATTATAAAAATGAACCAAAAATGTGCCAAGAACTTCAAACTTGGGATAAACATCCAAACTGCAGCTAGGGGACGTACTGACCTCTGGTTACGGCCCGTATACAACAGGTTTCAAGCTTTCACAGTAAATTCAAGCTCGCTTTAAGGCTACCCTGCTCGCCTCCGGGGGAGCAGGGGCCACAGGAGGCCCTCTCACTACCTACTCCGCACAGGCCTGCCATCACCCCTGAGAAAAGGTAATCCCCACGGGAACTGTAAACCAGCAGGAAGAGGGAGGCCGGGTGGCGGCTCTGTCCCGAGAACAGACAGACTTACAGGAGCTCAGGCTCTTCGAGGTGCAGGTGGTGCAGCTGGGTGAGGGGCTGCGGATCGGCTGGGCTCGCCGCCGCGGGGCTGCCCAGGAAGCTGCGCTTGGTGGCGTTGGAGATGGGAACAGGAGGCCGAGTGCTTCTGGGGTGCGATACTGATTTAGCTGCAGAAACGATTTTATAGAAATAGTTATTAACAGTTACAACACTAGCAAGAAGACTCTAAAAAAAAAATCCGTTTTTATAAGCACTAAAGACCCAACGTTTTTACCGGAAAGCAAAACTTCTCCAAAAAAAAATAAAATGGGTTCAAGGTCAACAAGTGTATTCTGTGATGAATACGACAGATATTATACCAAAATGAGTACTAAGATCAAAAGACCAACACAGAGTAGAAGAGCGAGCACCGGGACTGGAGGCTGCGTCTGGACAACTGACAAGCGGCCCCGGCGCCGGGGCCCTGGGGGTGCAGCCGCCGGGACGCCTTGCCGGCCAAACCCTCAAGGTGGCAGCTGCCTCAGGTGCAGAAAGACCTGGTCTCCTGAGCCCAGCCTGTGACTGAGCACCTCAGTGGCCACTTCAGCTCACGCCCCCGTGGGGTCAGGTGAGGAGATCAGGCCCAGCCCGAAGCTCCAGTCTGAACAGGGACCCCACCTCTGAGGCTGCTCCCCAGAACGCTGGCCCAAGACAGTGCCAGGGACAGTCCCGGCAGCAGGAACCAGACTCCAGGGCCAGACCGCTCACTGCCCAGGGGTCTTACGTGAGGGGAGCTGCCGAGGTTCTCAGGGGCAGGGGAGCACGCCTTGGCCACTGCCCCGAGCCCTGGCCGTCTGGGCGTCTGCTCTGCCGACGTGGCGGGGGTGTGTCTGTGTCACTTTCTGTTTCAATCCCTGACGAGGCTGAGCATCCTTTCATAACGTTATTAGGCACCTGGAGTCCTGCTTTCACGAAGCACCTGCTCAAGTCTTTTGCTCTTTTTATTGGTTTGTCTTTTTCTTCTTTTGGTATGTTCTGGACACTGTGTGTCTGCTGTAGGTATACGACAAGGATCTTCTACCCCTGGTAGCTACTTGATTTCCTTTTTTTTTTTTTTTTAACTCTTTTCATCATCTTTTAATGAAAAAAAGGTCTACATTTTAATGTGGCCAATGATCAATCTTTGCCTCTGTGGCTAAGATTTTTATATTCTTTGTAAGAAATCACAAGGACATGAAAACATTCTCCCGTATCATCTTCTTAAAGTTTCGGAGATTCTCAAGGCTGGCAGATCGTTTTACTCTATGCTAAAACAGATCTTTTTCTGCCTTGTTTTAGGGGCAAAAAAGTCAAAGCTGTGGAGGGTGAGGATTGGCATCACGGACTAGAGCACTTCCTGCCCGAGGTCCGTCAGAATCACCTGGAACCTTCTCTCCAACGTCTCCTGCTCGCCCTTGGATCCTGACGCCACAGGGCCAGGACGGACCCCCAGCTCACAGTCTGGAGGAGCTCTGTGCGTGACCACCACGGCGCACCAGACAGGGGCCCAGGCGGTGACAGTGCTCTGTCCTCCCAAAAGAAACCACTTAAACACCACTGTCGTACAAAAACCAGGAACCAGTTAAGCGCACCTTCTGAGTGCTGTGCCACGACTCCCTTAGAGGAAACAGCTGTCACTTACGGAAAGTTTGTCACTCACCATCTTTCAGTTCCTGAACATCCCTGGGCTGAACAAAGTCTGGTTTGACATTCTCAAACCACCAGAAGAGCTCGGCAATAAAAACCATAACGTTTGGCTAAAAGGAAAACGAGAAATCAAGGACACAGTGAGGAGCTTATTCACACAGGGCTTTAAAAATGTGTTTTTAATAAGTCATTATTACCTTCAACACTAAGGGAGCGTACAGCATATCTTCCAGAGTGAGATAAAAGCACTTGTTCAGATACTCATTTGAGAATTCTCTCAGAAGCCGAATATTATACAGACTGTCCGCCATCGACGTTACCTCTTTCAAGCATATATCTAACAGATAAAAAGAAAACTGCAATTTATTAGAAAGACATGCTGCTTCATAAGTGTGTGTGTGCGCACATACATTGGTGTGTGTGTGTGTACACATACATACAATTTTCAACTGAAAAACAATTTAAATAAAGGTAGAGGTGATATTTAAAAAGGTAATAACATTAACAGATTTAAACATCACAACAAGTATTATAAATAATGTTAAACATAGAAAGAAAACACTCGAGAAAAAGACAGGAGAAATCTCCAGGACCTGAATTTAATTGTTAACATCTAACAAGTATACAATAATTACCTGAACTTTTAAGACTGGGCTTCCAATAGGAATAGTAACAATCCCCTTTCAGTTTATAAAGGACCTGGAGGCATCAGGCCACTTAACATCTAACCAAGCTCCTTTCCCCCATCCCTCGAGGGAGGTTATCTCCGTGGTTGGGGGAAGGGAGCATAAAACAGGAAGTGTCAGGCTTATCCACAGGGAAGCACAGGAACACTGCTAATCACAGGACTCAGGAGCTGTGCAGGGCACAAGTCCTCCTCTGCTGCCCGTCTGCACCTGTAGCAGGACAACTGTCCATCTTACGCCGCTCTGCAGGATGCCAGCCCCTCACCCAGAGAATTCCAGCGCAGACACCCGCACTGCGCGCTGAGCAGGCTCCGTGGGGGCAGGTGGGCCCGCCCTCAGACAGGAACCAGCAGAACACCTAGATACCACTCCAGACTAAACTGGAGGTAGCTATACTGATGACTTAGCTTTGCCTGTAAATAAATAAACAGGACTGAGAAACATCACTTATTTTAAAATAACTTTACTCCCAAGAAGAAATCATTTTCAGCGATTTAGAAATCTCACGCGCACACGGGATTCACAGCATCCGGGATCTACATATGAATTCTGTCCTATGCGGCGATGCCCCAGCACTATGAATTCTCAAGAGAAAACTTCTATAAGCTGAGTAACTGTGCACATTTATATTGCTAAGAAATGTTTCTTTTTTAAAATTCAGATTATGAAACACTACAAACGTAAAGAACAGACTCCCGTGTACTCTCAACCCAGATGGGACGAACATTAACATCACACCTTCTCCGATCCAGACCTTACTTTCTTTCAGTAACAAAGCATCACAGGAGGTGAAGCCCACCTCCCCCCAAGGCAACCACTCTCCTCAAGCCCCGTGACCTGTCTCGTGTGGGTGCCTTTACCACGTATGGTCTCTGCCCATAAATCATATCAACAGTGCGCTGCTGACCTGGCTGTCTTCAATCTACATTCATGACAACAAACCGCCTATCACGTTGCAGCCTGTTATCTCCCCAAACCCGGAACTACGTTTCCAAATTGTCCTCCGCTGCTGTGGGCAGATTTCAGTCACTCATTTTAACAGCGATCTAGGATTCCACAATTTTCACTAGTACGTAAAATGTCAGAAAAACCAAACTTGCACGCCGTCTGCACTGGCGACGCTCCCAGAAGGGGCTGCAAGCTGCACTGCCCACACCTGACATCGCCTGGCCACGTCCCACCCCGCCGCGCCCCCGGGCCTCTCAGCCGGGCCACCCCGCTGGGCCCGCTCTGCCTTCCTGCAGTGGTGCACCCCCCCACTGCCGCGGGCTCGCCCTGACCTCCTCCTCTGGGAAAAAGCTGTTCTTGTTTTGCCTCTGGGCTGTTCATCTTTTTCCTACTGATTTGTAGGAATTCTTTTTGTATTATGGTTACAAAACAATTGTGTGACAATCCTTTGTCCATTTATATTTGTTGCAAACACTTTTTCATGGGTATAGCTTTTACCACTTAGTTTTGTCTATGATGTTCCTCTGTCACCACAGTGAATCTTAATATGGTTAAATACAGGAATCTTTTCTATTACTTGGCTATTTTGTAAGTTAAATAATCCATCCCAACACCAATGTCATAAAAATATTTTCTTTTCAAAGTTTTTAAATTCTGCTTTTCCGGTTTATGTCTTTCATCCAAGGAAGAGTGTTTGGCTCATGTGGGGTGGAGTCTCACTGCATCTCCCCCCCACAGATGGCGCTTTGCCCCACATTCTGCGCTGGCCAGTCCCCCTTGCCCTACAAGCTAGGGGCCACGCCAGGCACTGGGGTCCCACAGAGTCACTGTTCGGACCTCTCTGCATGGCTCCCCTGCACTTAGCGGATGTAAAGTTAAACAAAACTTGGTCTTTGCAGAGCAAGTACCCCATATTCCTCTTCTTCAAAATCACAACTTGTCTGAAATCTGGGACAAAGCAAGAGAACAATGAATGTCATGGATCATAATCCGTTGAGTAAAGTAAGAATCCACGAGGCCATCTTGATACAAATCACCGCGCGGATAAATAACGACAGAGGAGAGGAGAGCAGAGCAGCCCTCTGCACAGGAGTGCTGACCCACCAGAGAACAAGCAGCAGAGCTAGAAACTCCCGACAGATGCCAATGCTGGGGTGAAAGCGCGACGAGAGACCAAAGCCACTCCCCTATCCCTAGTCGGTCATAAAGCAAAGAGCGGTGATCTCAGAGGAGGAAGCCAACGCATGCCACCTGAACCCAGGGACCATCCCTGCGGCATCATTCCTGCTGGAAACCCAGGCCCTGAAGGCCACCAGGAGGGAACGCCGGGCAAAGCCAAACAGGGGACAGTCAACCAACTAAGCGACCTGCATGCCTGGAAAACGTCAAGGGCAAGAAGGGCTGAGAAAGGCTGGGACTCAGCTCCAGGTACAGGGAAGCAGAGATGGGACCCTCAACAGGATGGTGATGCTGGGCCAGAGCCTGGATTGGACAGAAGAAAACAACACCAGGGGCTTCCCTGGTGGTGCAGTGGTTAGGACTCCACGCTCCCAATGCAGGGGCCCAGGTTCAATCCCTGGTCAGGGAACTAGATCCCACACGCATGCCACAACTAAGAATTCACAGGCCACAACTAAGGAGCCCACCTGCCGCAACTAAGAGCCGGCACAACCAAATAAATAAATAAATGATAATAAATATAAAAAACAAGGAAAGAAAGAAGACCACAGCAAGCCCCACACCAAGTCTTCACACGGACCCAAACCTGCGACCTGAGACATGTGAAGGCCGCCACCCTGGGACAAGATCCACGGCGTGGACCCCATCAAGCCCACGGGTTCTGCTTCAGTGTTCAGAGACCTGGCCCAGACCTGGCCCAGACCCGCGCAGTCTGGGAAACACTTATAAAGAGCTGTCTGCAGACACGACGGTTTTGTTCATCCTGGTCACGGAGGTTTACCTAGATGGGCCAGCGAGGTGCTCTCCAGCTCACTGCTGCCCTCACCGCCCAGCACATCAGGCCAGTTCTCACACAGGCTGGGAGCACCTCACCGGCACCGTTGCATCCTGGCTCAATCCAACTGCGAGAGGCCTTGTCTCTGGCTCTGGGGCTCCTACGTTCAGGAGAAAGGCAGTGCCACAGACCGCGCATCCCTCCCCGCTGTCGGTGCACAGAGGGCTCCTTGGGTGCAGACATTTCTCTAAAATCAACGCGCTGCTGCCCAAGGCCAGCGAAGGGCCCGTCAACTGGAAGGATCTGTGACCGTGACCCCGGGAGAGGTCCTCTGAGCAGTTTTCTAGAAGCTGCTATCCAAGTATCCATCAGTGACAAAGTCAAATTGAAAACATAATTTCCCTGGGAATTCTTTTTAATACTTATTCTATCTATTTATTTATTTATTTGGTTGTGCTGGGTCTTAGTTGCAGCAGGCGAGCTCCTTAGTTGCGGCACGTGTTCCTTAGTTGCGGCTCGCCAGCTCTTTAGTTGTGGCATGCAAACTCTTAGTTGAGCTATGCGTGTGGGATCTAGTTCCCTGACCAGGGATCGAACCCGGGCCCCCTGCACTGGCAGCGTGGAGTCTTAACCACTGTGCCACCAGGGAAGTCCCCTCCCTGGTAATTCTTAAGCACCCTGCACAAGGGAACACAGTGTCCACGGAGCAGCCATGAGTCAGGCTGCCAGAAGCGGCCAGAAGTGGCAAAGCTCCCCTGAGACCTCGGCCTGGAGGACGCCGCCCATGGCTCCAAGTTCCTGGCAGGGAGATGAGGTCAAACACGCTGGACTCTCCTCCTCTTCGTTACTACTTTTATGGGTAAAGCAGGGAGACCAGCACTCTTTGGGCAGGGCCAGCTGCTACTAGTTTTCACCTGGTAGGTTAAACTGCAGGTTTGAAGGTGTCGGGTGTCTTCATTTGGAAAAGGCCCCCTTCGCCCAGCCTGCATTCCCATCTCGGTCAGGTACACTGACCCGCGATCTTTCACGGAGCCCCCAGGAAGCCTGAGGACATTCTGCAAGTTCTCAGAAATTAGGGGTCAATTTCCTGACTGTAGTCGAGGTGAAAATCGCTAAGGAACAGTCCTTGGTGGGAACCTCCACCAACAGGCAGAGGCCGGGGAACGTGACTGGGTCCTGTTTGTGCAGTTATCGGGTATTTCTAGGGATAAGCTGTGCAAGTTGAACAGGAAGAAGGAGACAGGTGGATTTTTTTTAAGAGGAAATGCTTTTCTCCTAGGTGCATCCCGCATTGAGGTTTCTGAGCCAGCACTGACTGCCAATGCTGGAGTTTGGTTTTTTTGGATTGAAATCACTTGGGGAATTTTTTTTTTACAAGACTGGTGAATTTTGCTTTTTTTTTTTTTTTTTTTTTTTTTGCGGTACGCGGGCCTCTGACCGTTGTGGCCTCTCCCGTTGCGGAGCACAGGCTCCGGACGCGCAGGCTCAGCGGCCATGGCTCACGGGCCCAGCCGCTCCGCGGCACGTGGGATCTTCCCGGACCGGGGCACGAACCCGCGTCCCCTGCATCGGCAGGCGGACCCTCAACCACTGCGCCACCAGGGAAGCCCGAATTTTGCTTTTTTAAAAAATACTTATTCAAGTGTGTGTATATATATATATTTTTAACAATCTTTATTAGGTGTGCACCTCCATCTTAGATCCTGTTGGAGATGCTGTTTTGCTGTTAGGTGGGTTAAAGGGTTAACCCTGGGTGAGTTTGGTAATAAAAGGTTGTTGAAGTTTAAAAAAAAAAAAAAAAGAATGTGTTTGTTCTCCAGTCATTCCCAACTAGCTCAGGGAGAAAGAGCACAAACGTGACAAGATGTAATGGCTGGAAAGTCTGGGGACAAGTATGCACCAATTCCTGCACCTTCTCTGTAAAAGTAAACTCACATCGAAATAAAGTCTCTAGGACTTCGCTGGCGGCACAGTGGTTAAGAATCCACCTGTCAATGCAAGGGACACGGGTTGGAGCACTGGTCTGGGAAGATCCCACAGGCTGCGGAGCCACTAAGCCTGCGAGCCACAACTACTGAAGCCCGCGCGCCTAGAGCCCGTGCTCCGCAACAAGAGAAGCCACCGCAACGAGAAGCCCGTGCACCGCAACGAAGAGTAGCGCCCGCTCGCCGCGACTAGGGAAAGCCCGTGCACAGCAACGAAGACCCAACGCAGCCGAAAATAAAAATAAAGTCTCCAAAACAACCATTTTGTCCCTTTGGCCTCCAGTCTTCCACATGAATGTTTACATTCCCTTGTCAATTTCTGTAAAAAGGACTTGCAACAACTGCATGAACAATCAGGGGACATCACAATTTTTATACTGCTCCTTGGCATCTAAGAATATAGTTTAAATCCCACCCGACAGCAGAGTTCACGATTTTTCCCACGGTCCCACATCTTTTTGTTGAGTTTATTCCCCAGCACTACAGACAGGTCTTCTGTGGGTCCCAACACTCACCAGGAGCTGGCACCGTGCGTGGGGCAGGTGGACAGAGCCACCCTGCCAGGGCTGGGGCTACGGCACCCCCTCCCGTCCCCCTGACTGCAACAGTGCAGGGTCGAGAACCTCTGTGGGGTCAGAGCACATCAGCGGCAGGCCAAGGGCATCTGTCACAAACGGGCAGTGGCTTCTAACAGACCTTGGTCTGTGCCTCCTGAGATGAACAGGAGAACACGCTCAGCCATTCAATTCTTGTTTTCTAGAACTTTACACAGGATTTTCAACCCATGTTAAGAAGGAAAGAGAGCCTATGCCCTTCCTCCCATGCTCTGCTCCTCGTGCCGGAATAACCCCGGCAAATACGACCTGCACGTCTGCTCTGGAGCCCTCCCGGGACGCTCGGCTTGGCCTCCTCTGCACCCCTCTACTCCGCTCCTTCACCAGGCGGCTTGTCCAGAGCCCAGGCGGGCCGTCCTCTTCAGGACGGAACCTGCAATTCAGCCTGTCTCCTCCATGTGTTGGGGTGATTTCTGACCAGAGGGGAAAGACCACTCTTTACTTTTCTTCCTTCAGCTTTTTTGGGTTTACTTCTATGTTCTTTTCGAATGCGCTGAGATCAACCTGGTTCATTAATTCTTTAATTCCTTACTGTCCAGACTATGCACTGAGGCGACGTTTCCCTTCACCCGTCACTCTGAGCTGCGTCCTGTGGGTTCTGGCATGTACGTCGTTCATCCATTTAATTCAACAAATACCTGATCAAATTTGTCCCAGACGCTATTTTAGACGGTTGGGACGTATCAGTGAACAGACAGATAAAAACGCCTGCCCTTACAGAGCTCCCACTAGAAAATTCCACTGTAATTTCTACTTTGATCCATGAACTATTCTGAAGTATCTTCTTTGGCTTCTAAGCACTAACAATTTTAAAGGTTTGGAGAAATACGCTGCACGTTTTTGTTACTGACTTCTCGTTTTACTGTGTTGCGAGGAACTATCAATTCTCTGCAATCCGTCGAGGTTTCTCCCGTGGCCTGAATCAAGCCCACTTTTGTAAAGGCCTCCAGGCTTCCTCGTTTTAAAAGAGCTCAACCCCTACGAGCTGGTGCACTGGGCCCAGCCTGCGTCCGTGTGTTCAAGGCCCCTCTGGCCTCACTCTGCCCTCACCTGCTTCCTCAGCCTGGTCCCGCAAGGCAAAGCGTGAGCCTGGCTCCGGTCACTCCACCCTGTGGTTCTGTCGTTTTCAAAGCCCCGTTTTGACGTTCCGCTATTAGGCGCAATGAGCTTCGACACTCACATCCTGCCGTGGGTTCTCCCTTCCTCGGTAGCACAGGCTCTCTGTCCCTCGTAGCTGTTTTTGTCTCGAGACCCCGGAGGACAGGTTAGAGACAGGCTGGACAAAGCCCGAGGCAGGACTGCCTACCCACACACGCAGCGGGCGGAGGGCCGAGGGGAGGGAGCCCCGCGCGCTCGAGCGCCCCGCACGTCGGCATTTTAAACACCCTGCGCTCGCATTCAGGGCTCTTCCTCACCCAGGTCTGTCCGCGGCGCCTGCTGGCCTGGTGGTGGCAGAGCCCCTTCTCTGCGGGTCTGGCGGACCCTGGCGGTGGCCGCGCTCCCACACGGCAACACTCTGCTCTGACTCCCGCCAAACGAGTCCTGGACCCGAACGAACTCGCCTGGGACGCAGCCCGGCAGCTCACTTCCTCAGGAAAGACCTCCGCCTCCGCCCCGAGACGAGCCTCCTGGGTCTTCCCTGGCCGCGGGGGAGCCTCCCCAGTCCTTTCCAGGGCCCCGGTTACAGGTCTCAGCGGCACACGGCCCAGGCCGCACGGGGACAGAGGCCTAACGGGCCCGGGGCCAGCACGTGCCAATTTGGGGGTTTTCAATCACAGATGGAGACCCCCTCCTGGAACCTGAGCCCCCCCCTTTCTTTCAAGGTCAGCTGTGTGCTTTAGAAACTACAAAGCCCAGCACTTCCGCACTTGGATCAGAAGCAGGACCGACGTCTGCTCAGCGCCGGCAGTGAGTCTGACGGACGCTCTACGTGCGGCCAGCGGTCGGGGCATCCGTGGGCCTCACACCTCCCTCCCCCAGAAAGAAGAGGACTCAGCAAAACCTACATCAGAGCTCCTGTCCGCACGGCCCTGGACAGGTGTCCGGCGCCACGCTGCTCACGGCATCACCCGCACCTCTCCCCGCGGCCAGGCGTGAGCACCTCAGAGACACACGACACGGTGACACCAACACCACCAAGCCCACGTGAGTCACTCACGGCTTGGCAACAGATGGGTCTGCACTCATTTTCCTAAACCACATTCTAGATGTTTGAAATCAACTAGAGTAGGGCTGACGAGCTCTCGACCGTTCTGAGACTGAAGTACAGTCACCAATATTTAACACGTTACCCAAATATTTCAAAGTCCCATTTCACACCGGAGAAAACTGGTGGAGGCTAAAGACAAACACGCCACCGTCAGAGCTGCCCGCCTCTGCGCTTCCCCGGTTGGCACTAAGGACTCAGGGCGACTCCCCGGGGTTCTGACTGTCTGGATCAGAGCATCCTAACAGCCTCCCGAGCCCCGGGTCCATTCCAGAGGCACGCGCTCCACTCACCGTCCAGCTTCATCTGCTCCGGGCAATAGTAGTGGACCACGGCCAGGAGAGCAGCCCCGTGGCTGCCGTCCCGCATCAGGTCCTCCAACAACGGGAAGTAGGGCGGCTGCCTCGTTGACAGGTGCTCTCGGCGGTAGCGCACCTGCGGTGGAGAAAAGGGAAAGGGTCACTACGCACGAGGTGCCGTCACTGCCGCCTACGTCACAGGCAGGCCGTCAAATCTAGAGTTCACAGGCGTCCTGCGGGACGATGTTTAGAACAACGGCAATCACGGGGGAAAGCCCCAAATGTCTGGATTGCATAGTCCGCCTGGAACGCATGTCAAGATCCAGGGAACTGGGCTTCGTGGCCACACTGGGTGACAGCAGTTAGCTGCTAATGACACCGGCCGTCTCACTCTAAAGGGCCGGGCACACCCAGGGCAAGGAAGCAGCACACACGTCTCCACTGCCAGAGGCCGCGCACCATCAGCGGATGAGAAACAAGTTAAACGGCGAACAGCCGACGCTGGGAAGACCCACGTTACTGTTACTTTTCTCAGATTAGCAGCATTAACCTTGGCCATTGTGAAGAACACGAAGCAGCACTAACAGAGTTTGAGAAAATACCCAAAACCAGGTCAGACGGAATGTCGTCTAATCCGTCAGCCAGCCCCTCCGTACGTGCACGGAAGCGTCAGGAACCTGAGTGCTGTAAAAAATAGGCATTCTTCAAGGTTTCTGTGCTTCTGCCTTCACAGGAAGCCACGTGCACGGTGCTCTGAGCCTCCCCGCGCCCCTGGGCGCTGCCCCTGGAGCTGGGCCTCGCTCACGAGCACAGACACACAGGCCGCCAGGGGACCACGTCCTGTGGCACAGGTGAGCCTGGCATTTCCTGCAGCCGCGCTTTCTCCAGGGGAGGAGAACACAGTGCCAGCTCGAGGGAGAAAACCCGCCACCCGTGCTGCCCGCTATGGATCTCCGCGAGCCGTGCAGGAGAGTCAACCCAAAGGAAGGCGCCCCGGCAAGAACGCAGTGTGCGCACAGCGCCGGCATCTGCACAGAACACGCCTCACCCGTGCATGTGCAACGCACGCCACTAACACTGGCCTCGACATGGACTTTAACTTGTTTCTCGGGCCGCCGTGCCCAGGGGCCAGCCTTGGGGCTCCCGCATGCAGAGCCCGAGGCACACGCCGGGCCAGGTCTCCACACACACAGACAGCACGCGGGCCGAGCACGGCATGCAGGGAAGCAGGTGGTTTCGCGGCTGACGATGGATGGTGTGCGTTTGCATCAGGGAAAGTGCTGAAGCCCTGGGTCGGGGGAGCCGGTGCCACCCCTCGAGGGGACCCTGCTCCAAACCCCCAGCAGCCTAACAGTCACCCCGCTACCGATGAGCCAGACATGCGCTCAGGCAGCCACGGTGACCAACTGCTAGGAGGAAACCTACAGGCGCTCTGCTCTCGGCCACATTCTCCAGTTTTTACACGAGTCTCATCTGAAACCCCACTTCCTGGAGGACACCTGCATCTCTGACTGTGTCCTCACTACAGCTCGTAACTGCTTTTAACAGTTCTCTCTTTGGCCTTCAGTTTTCGAGAAGTTAAGAGATACGTAAATATGCACAAAAATGCTTACCCCCTCTTTGTTATTAATATATTTCAAAGAGAAGCAAAATTATCCATCAGCTACAAAGCAGACTATATCACTGCTCATGCGGATCCCACTGACAGTTTTATATCCACAGTATCTCCTTTATGATGGAATTCTAAGGATAATTTGATCCAAATAATTAAACTAAAGGATCAGGCAAATAAAGGAGTCTTCAAAAAGATTTGTTCTCCAAAACTTCATTTTAAAATGCACCACTTGGAGCACCAGGTATTTTTCCGTGGGGAACAGTGTAACGAACTGGTTCTGCTTCCAGAACAGGTCACCAGGTGGAGCACAGCCAGAGCTGCAGACCAAATCACCATGGACCATAACGTCAGGAAGGACAAATCCAAAGGGGAACTTGGCAAATTGGATGATTTGTCATTCCTGCTGGTACCTATCAGAAAGGAGAATACAGCCTGTCATTGACCCTGAAGTTCGTCATGTAAAGAAGTTAACTATGTGTCCGAAGAAGAAACTGTCTGCAAGTCTACCTAAGAAACTGGGCAAAACCACACTCTGGGTGTTGGCTACAAAATGCACCTTAGGGCTCCAGAGGGCCTTGTTACAGTCTACTCTGCCCAGAACCGGGCCATCACTGCCCCGCGGGAAATGCAACAACACCACCAAGGAGGACATTCAGACAAACAGTCACGAGCAGTCTGTAATGGAAGCAAGTGGTTGCGGCGGGACGGCCGTCTGGACGGCAGCTGGGCGCACGCGCGGAGCTCACTTACGGGCACTAGCTTCCAGTACCACTTGGAGGGAGACTGCTCGGGAGGCGAGGGAAGGAAGGCAGGAGAGGAGGTCAGCGCGGCAGGCGCACGCGTGGACAGACGAGACACACACCTGCACACCACGTTCACACGAGAGGCGGGGCGTCCCTCTGCGCTAGCAGGTGACCGCAGGGGAAGCTCCCAGGCACCTCTACGACACTGGCCTCTGCGGGAGCAAAGACTACTCTGGAAACTCCGCACGGGCCGGGCACCAAAAAGGACAGGAGCCAACCGCCATTCGGGGAGGGGCTCAGCGAGCCGTCCACGCCCATCTGAGGAAGGGGGGTGGCTCACGGAAGCGTGGCCGGGGTGAGGTACCCACGGACAGCATCCCCGGGGTCCAGGTAAGAGAGGGGAGCAAGGGGACAGTCGCTCACCCCGCAGCCCAGAGGCCCGCAGCCCAGGCCAGGCCACGTCGTACACGCGTTTGAAGAACATGGATTCAGTCACACACGTGCTCGGCCAAAAAATATAATAATAATCAGGTCACACAGGACGTTAGTGGGTCATTTCACTGGACACGTGACATTTACCCGCCTGAATCCCACACTGGGCTCACAGTCCGTGAGGGCTCCAAGGGGACCTCTGGCTGCGGGCAACCCCCCCACCCGCCAGGCTGACTTCACCCCGGGTGACCCTACGTCCCTTCCTCTGGAGCTTCCGACACCTCCCACCTCTCCCCCACCCTCCCAAGTTCAACACTAGGCTGCCCCTGCCTGGGAGAAAGGGCAGTGGCCACCACGCCCTCGCCACCGGGGCCGGGCCCAGGGCACTCGCTCCCTGCTTGGTGAGAACAACGAACAAGCACAGAGCACACACAGACACAGTTCTTTAAAACGGGAGCAACGCTAACTTGGTGCGTTCCAGAGAAGTGAAATTTACCCTTTACCTTTTGATGAGCTGGACTTTCCAATAACTGCTGTTTTAACTTAACTTCTTTCTCTGTTATCTCTCTCATTTTAAGATTTACCTAAAGTAGAAGAAATTAAATGCATTAAAAAGGCAACTGAAATTGATTTCCAACAGTGGTGTGTACATCCTTCCAGCACCCACCTTACTTGTTTGAACTCAGGCTCTTAGATGCAGGTAATATTTAGACCCATGACGCGCATGCAGAGATACATGGATTCCCTGTGACCTGTGATTCGACACAGAGAGCAAGGAAGGCCCTCACGCCCCACAGCACCCGCGTGATGCTTTCCACCTCGCGACAGGATCGACAGCCTCAGCGCTGAGTGTCCCCGGCGCACGGGCAGCCCAAGTTCGCCGCCACTATCAGTGAATGCCGCTGATAACACGGTCTGGCTGAAAGCCCCCGAAGCCTAACAGGTGCTCGCACACTCCCTGACCGCCAGGTGCTCGCACGCTCCCTGACCACCAAAATAGCGCTAAGAACTGTCATGAGACACTCGTGAGCAATTAATACAACTGCTCGGAAATAATCAAAATTGCAATTATAAAATAATAGCGTGGAGAAAAACACTCATCAATGTTAACAGGGACATGGTCAAAGCTATAATCAGATGAAATGCCACAGAACTGAATGTCTTCTCATTAAACAAGAATAAAGATAAGTGAAATCATGCACATCAAATCAAGAATGTAGAAAATTTGTTTTTTAAAAGAGAAAGACAAAAGAAAAATCAATGTTGATAAGTTTTAAAATAAATGAATTACGGCTTCCCTGGTGGCACAGTGGTTAAGAATCCACCTGCCAATGCACGGGACACAGGTTCGATCCCTGGACCGGGAAGATCCCACGTGCCGCAGAGCAACTAAGCCCGTGCATCACAACTACTTAGCCTGCACTCTAGAGCCCGCGAGCCACAACTAACTGAAGCCCGCGTGCCCAGAGTCCGTACTCCATAACAAGAGAAGCCACCGCAATGAGAAGCCCGCGCACTGCAAAGAAGAGTAGCTCCCGCTCGCCACAACTCAAGAAAGCCCATGTGCAGCAACAAAGACCCAACGCAGCCAGAAAGTAAATAGATAAAATAAATGAATTAGAATAGATGGATGGATGGATAAGTGATAAAGCAAGTATTGTAAAAAATGTTCACTGTAAAATCTAGGTGGTGGATACAGGGTGTTCTCTGTATAATTCTGTCAACTTTTCTGCATGTTTAAAATTTTTCACAATAAAATACTAGAAGTTAAAAATTTTAGAAAATTTGTTTCTGCCATAAACTAGATACCTTCCTAACATGGAAAGGATTTTCTGATTGGATTGGTGATGCTATTAATGAATGTAATTTTTGATATTATATCATGAAATGTGGCATTGGGAAGATCCATACAACTCAGCAAAACAATTTTCCCAATGACAAGGCATGGCCTTACAAAATCGTGAGTAACAGGACCAGGAAAAATATAAGAAAGATTTTAATACAACAGAGTACAAAAAGTTCACTGGGGGCTTCCCTGGTGGCTCAGTGGTTAAGAATCCACCTGCCAATGCATGGGACACAGGTTCGATCCCTGGTCCGGGAAGATCCCACATGCCGCAGAGCAACTAAGCCCGTGTACCACAACTACTGAGCCTGTGCTCTAGAGCCCGTGAGCCACAACTACTGAGCCCACGTGCCACAACTACTGAAGCCCGCGCACCTAGAGCCTGTGCTCTGCAACAAGAGAAGCCACCGCAATGAGAAGCCCACGCACTGCAAGGAAGAGTAGCCCCTGCTCATCACAACTAGAGAAAGCTCCCGTGCGGCAACAAAGACCAAACGCAGCCAAAAAATAAAAGAAAAGTTCACTGGGCTAGTATCTAGATTATATAAAAGAATCGTTGCAACAATAAAAAGAGGAATAATCCAATTTTAAAATGGGCAAAGGATGTGAACAGACATTTCTCCAAAAAAGATCTACAAATAGCCAATAAACACATGGAAAAAGGTTTCCCTTCATTACTATCAGGGAAATGTGAATCTAAACCACAATGAGATACCATCTCACACCCTCCAGAATGGCTCGAATCAAAAAACCAGAAAATGAGTGTTAGCAAGGACGTGGAAAACTGGAAACCTCTGGTGTTGCTGGGGGAATATAGACGGTGCAGCAGCCGTGGAGACAGTCTGCCAGCTCTTCACAGAGTTAAACACAAAGTTCCTGTACGACCCAGCAATTCCACCCCTAGATATAAACCCAAGAGAAGTGAAAACACAGCCACACAAACACTCGTACTTGAATGTTCACAGCAGGAGTCACGATAGCCAAAAAGTGGAAAACACACATGCCCACCAGCTGAGGAATGGCTAAACAAAACTCGGCATATCTACACGACTGAGCATTACTCAACCATAAAAGGAATGTGGTACTGATAATGCTACAACACGCATGAGACGTGAAAATATGCTACTTGAATAAAGTCAGAGACAACAGGCCACGTACTGTAGATTTCATTTAAATGAAATGTTCAGAACGGCCAAATCCAGAGAGACAGAAGGCAGAGGAGTGGCCACCAGGGGCTGACGGGGAAGGACTGTGGATGGCACCCGCGTCTCTTTCTGGGTACGATAAAAATGTGTGCAATTGGCGGTGACACCTGCGCAACCTGGTGAGTATCTTAAAATCCGCTGAACCGCACACTTTAAAACAGTGAATTTTACAGCACGTGAATTATATCTCAACTTTTTTAAAAAGTTAATTGGTGGGCTTCCCTGGTGGCGCAGTGGTTGAGAGTCCGCCTGCCGATGCAGGGGACGCGGGTTCGTGCCCCGGTCCGGGAGGATCCCACGTGCCGCGGAGCGGCTGGGCCCGTGAGCCATGGCCGCTGAGCCTGAGCGTCCGGAGCCTGTGCTCCGCAACGGGAGAGGCCACAGCAGTGAGAGGCCCGCGTACCGCAGAAAAAAAAAAAAAGTTAATTGGTAACAGTTTCAAATTCCATATTTCAGTTAACCTTCAAGAAAATACCACTTGTCAAGTTTTGGTATAGAATCAAAAATAGATGTGCATAACTAACTGAAAAGATTATGAAAGCACTGTCCCCTCTTCAAAAACGTATCCACATGAAACCAGACTTTCTTCCTTTACATCAATAAAAACAACACATTGTAGCAGATGAAATGCAAAGGCAGGTAAGAATCCAGCTGTCTTCTGGTAAGCCAGACATTAAAGAAACTTACAAAACTGTACAATACCACCACCTGTTCCATTCTTGAGAATACAGTTATTTTTCATTACAAACACATCGCTTACATTAACGTGGAATGAGCTGTTACTTTTAAGTGAATTAATAAATATTTTTAAATGTTCCTGTTTTTAATTTCTAATACAGTAAATATTGAGAGATTTTCTAAAAATTCTTTGAGGGCCACGGTATTTAAGAGTGTAAAGGGGTTCTGAGACCAAAACGTTTGAGAACTCTTCATCTATACAAGGGAATGAAGAGCAATAAAAATGGGAAATATGTGGATAAATATTGCTAACCATTTTTAATTACTTTCAAAGATAACTGGCTGTTGAGGGTGAAAGTAACTTATCTGGGGCTGTAATGAAATGAATGACAACAGTGGCACAAAGGCCAAAAGGGGAAAAGACATTTCTGATCTTATTTGTGAAATGCTATCACTTTATTTGAAGGCAGACTATGAAAACCTGAAGATGAAATTTGTAAACCCTAAAGCAGCCCCCCCAAAAAATACTGGAGATGAAATGGAGTAGTAAAAACGCCGAATCCAAAATACGCCAGAAAAGAAGGAAGACAAAGAAAAGATATAGAAGGGAGACAAGATGTAAAACCCAGACGTCTCCATAATCACATGAAATGCAATTAAGTTGAACACTCCAATGGTAAGGCCCAGGTGGACTACAGGGTCCCCATAAGAAACTCGCTTTAAATAGAAAGACAAGTCGTGCACACACTGGCCATGCCAAGGCCGGAGGCAAGGATTGTCACCTGTGATAAAGAGACATTTCACGACCACAAAAGGACAGAAAAATCCTAAACACGTATAAATGTCACAACAGACTAAAAATACACAAAGCAAAAAACTGACACAACCAAAAGGTAAAACAGACAAAATCACTGCTGGAGATGAACTCTCCTCCCTGGGTGAGTGACTGAGGCTCCAGCGATGCAAACACACCCAAACCAACCTGAACTGACACTCACAAAGTACTCCCCGACAACAGCAGAACACACGGGTTCTTTTCAAGTGCACACGGAACACTCTGCAAGACCACGCAGTGGACCACAAGTCTCAATAAGTCCAGAAGGACTGAAATGAAACCACACAGACTACACTCTCTGACCACAACAGAATTTGAAACCAAAACACTAAGGTACCTAGAACCACCCCACCTCCACACATATGAAAACTGAACTACAAACTTCTAGATAATCCATTGCTAAAACGAGAATTCGCAACTAAAACAAAATATTTTAGAGAATGAAGAAAACCACAACATCTAAAAATGTGTACAGTGCCGCTAAAGCACTACTTAAAGAGGAATTATCAACTTTAAATGTTTATATTGAAATGTAGAAAGGTGTAAAAGAACTAACCTTCTACTCTAACAAACTAGAAAGGAGAGAAAAAGAAATTCAAAATAAACAGAAAGAAAAAGAATAAAAGCAAGAGGAGGAATTAAATAGAAAATTGGAGAAATCAACAAAAACCGAAAGCAGGTTTTTTAGAAGATTAATAAAGTTGATAAACCAGACCAACAAAGGGAAGAAATAAAGAAATTACAGAGCAGGAAACGAGAAGGGACATCACTACAGATCATAATACACTAAAAGGATGATAAAGAAACATGAATAGGCCAATAGAGTCAAAAATTTAAATAAAATTGACAAATTCCTTAAAAGTCACAAAATTAAACAGAAATCCTAAACACCTTATAAGTACACTAAAGAAACTGAATTCATAATTAAAACCTTCCAAGAAAACTCCAGGCCCAGATGGCTTCACCAGTGACTCCAACAAAGATTTAAGGACAAAATAATACTAGTAATACTAATAATACAAAAAGTGTTTCACAAAATGAAGGAGGGAATACTTCCCACCTCTTTTTTTGACACCCGCATTATCCTGACACCCAAACAATAAAAACACATGACAAGGATATATACCTTGGAAAGCACTGGATCCCTAAATCTTTATACACATAAAATATTCTTGAAACTCATTAAGACAAACAACCTCATTAAAAACTGGGTAAAATACGTGAACAGACACCTAACAAGATACACAGAAACATCTTTAGTCATTAAAGAAATGCAAATTAAAGCCATGACACGCCTCTACACATCCACCCAAACGGCTGAAACCAAAAGACTGACGATACCAAGTGTCAGCGGAACGTGGAACACTGGAATTCTCCTGTCTTGCTGGTGGGAGTCTAAGATGGCACAGTCACTTCAGAGAATACTTGGACAGTTTCTTCTAAAGGTAAACTGATCGTCATGGGACCCAGCAACTCACTCCTAAGTATTTACTCAAAGAAATGAAAATGTAATCCACCCATCAAGACTTGTGCACAAATGTTCCCAGAAGCTCTATGCGTAACAGACAAAACCAGAGACAACCCGAGTGCCCATCAGCAGGTGAACGGATAAACAAACTGTAGTGCATTCGTGCAGTGGAACCCTACCGAGTTTCAAAAGCACCAAACTACTGATGGACACAATGACAGGGATCAACTTCAAAAACACGGTAGTCAGTGAAAGGCACAAAAAAAGTACATACCACGTGACTCCATCTAACTGCAAAGGAGCACAGAGGAACTGTTTTTGGATGATGGAAACGTTACCTTGATTGCGAATGCTAAACATATATAGTCACTTGTCAACACTCAAGGAACTGGGTCCATTTATCGTATATAAAACATGTTTGGGCAAAGCTGGGGAGTTTTTTTAGTAAAAGACTCAAGCTGCTGGCTGGGCGTCAACAAAAAATAAAGAGCCACAGCAAGATGGTTCGTGGGAAAACTCCCGGAACACAGAGGAGATGACCCAGCCACACTCACACAGGACGAGGACGCCGGCGGATGGCTCGGTGGCGCCCCCAACCCCAGGGAGCGATTTGGGCCCCCGGGGTGACTGATCACCCGAGGAGGGAGGGGCTGGTTCAGAGGGCGTGGTGTGGGAAGGGTAAGCTGCGGCCTTTCTGGGCAGGGCCCGGGGTGCACTGCAAGGACGTGCTCCCCACACGACGCGCAGAACGGGGCAGCAGCTGGGCTGGCCCAGTGCCAAGCAGAGGGGTCTCTAAGCGTCTCAGGTGGCAGGCGTGCCATCCAGTCTGCAGCAGGATGGGCCCCCAGATCGATGCCACACAGCAAGAGAAACTCAGAGGCCACCTGACAGGCCTGCCCTGCGAATCCAGAGATGCTGACGGGGATGAGGGCGCCCGCACGCGGAGCCCAACGTGAGGAGCGACCCCCTGGAAAGACCCCACAGGAGAAAGGCAGGCCGGGGCGGGTGTGAGGGGGGCTCACACCTGCCTCAGGTGTGCGCACACAGCCGCAATCCTGGGAACACGGAACCTAGGGACAGAGTTTCCAAGAGACTTCAGATCTTGTCAGACATCGAAGATTGACGCTGAAGAGAAAACTCACCAATGTCAAACCTCCCCAGAGCCCAAACTCATTAAACGTGCAGCAATTTTCTGTGGAGAGAAAACACATCAGCGTGAGGATGGAGGGAAGGTCTCCAGGCCCGGCTGGAAGCCTGTCAGGCAACAGCGTCCACAGTGGAGAGGCCGCGGGGAGCTAAGGTCCCATCACAGCTCAGGGAAGGCACATGAGCAGAGACCCTCCGAAGGCACAGAGGCGGGAGCACGTCTCACCCTGCACCAGAGGATCCTCCCCCGAGAGGAGCCCCAGGAAGGAGCGACTGCGGGGATCCCCCCCTTGATGGGACACTGGGGAGACCCTGCAGGACAGCAGCAGGTGCGGAGGTCAGAGCACCCACCTGAAGGAAAAGCCTCCTAACTGAGAAACTGAAACTCACACGGATGCTAAGGAAACAGCGAAACATGGAGCACGTGGAATAAAAACATAAATGCTGGGCAAGCGAAAAAGGATCATGAAAAGCTGAAGCCAGCATTAACTCCTGGGAGTATGGAGCGCGGCACGAGAAGGGGCGTGAGCTGCGACAAACCCACACACTGTCAGCACAGCGTCAGGTGCGACTGCGGACCTGGCCAAGGCGGCCACGTGACCACGCCGAGCGGTAGGGGCACCTGTCACAGCAGCAAGTCAGGAGGTGGTGTCCACACGGCGGGGACACCACATGGGGGCAGAAAACACAGCGGTGCTGCCGGGCCGCCACCAAGTCCCAGGCAAAAGGGCCACGAGCACCCGGGAAGCGCCGATGAACACACGGCAAACACCCTGGAAACGGGACGGTCCTGGGCAGGAAGGGGAAGGCACGCTCTCCCACCCCTACCCAAAGAACCCTGGCCAAAATGAATTACCCAAACGGGAGAAAGAGAGCCAGACATACACTCTCTTCCTTAAACTTCAACCGTATCAGCGAGCGAAGCACAACAGTAAAAGGTGCTATGTTTCACCTCTCAACTCGGCAGGTTTGTTTTTTTGTGTGTTTTTTTTTTGCGGTACGCGGGCCTCTCACTGTTGTGGCCTCTCCCGCCGCAGAGCACAGGCTCCGGACGCGCAGGCTCAGCGGCCATGGCTCACGGGCCCAGCCGCTCCGCGGCACGTGGGATCCTCCCGGACCGGGGCACGAACCCGCGTCCCCTGCATCGGCAGGCGGACTCTCAACCACTGCGCCACCAGGGAGGCCTGGCAGGTATTTTTTAATAATATCCAGTATATGAGAAGACACCGGGGGAGAAAACACTTACACAGACGAAACAGTACGAGAAAAACGGTACAGTCTTTAAGGTCAGAATTTGGCTAAAACTAATCAAAAGCCTTTAAAAACGAGCCTCAGCTTAATCTCAACCACTACCCACCAGGAACATGTGGGCGGAAGTCACCGAGATGCTCAGGGAGACGGCTGCTTATTGCGGGAGGGGACAGCTCGGCCCCGACGCGTCGAGACCACGGCAGGTGGGCGGGCGGCCTCAGAATGGCCCGAGCCATACTCACCACATCTCACCAAACGCAAACCTCAGCCTACTACGGTCAAGTGCCTGGAAGACCCCAACTGTGCCTTTAAGTCTGGAGGTTACACCCAGATAAATAAAAACTATGAGAATTTAGTACACTTTACTGCAAAACACTACGTGTACAGGTGGCAGGGTCATGGGGAATTTTCGCTTTCTTCTGTTTGCTCATCCGTGTTTTCTAAATGTCTATCATAACCATGCCATTCCTTTGATAAGGGGGAAAAAATCAATACAAGTTGTTCAAGGAAAAGGAAAAGAAAATCTGAACCTGTGGCCACACGAAGGGAGCTCGGGCTCGGATCACAGAAGCATCCCCCGGAGGCCCGGGCTCCCGTGGAAATATCACTTCAGAACATCCTTTTTTTAACCAAATCCCCGTGGGACGCTTCCCGCATGTACTACCATGTGAAGCCAGGGCACGAGGACGAGGAGGTGCCGCCACCGGGATGCGACCTCGTGGCCACCGGCCAGCTCCCGAGTCCCACCAGGACCAGAGGCTCCACAGCATTTCTAGAAAAGCCCTCCACCTCACTGCGGGGTCAGAGGGTGAAGGCAGTCTGCTCATCCACTCGATGCCCCGGACCCACCCGAGGGAGGAAACCAAGTAGAGAGCAGGGCAGCATCACCGCGATGAGGCGGCCGTCCAAGGGAGCAGCACGCGGACTCTGCCAGGCTCTGCTGCGTTCTTCAACTAATCCCACGGCCACGGACTTTCGCCTCACCTCTGATAAAGCCCTCACGTGGCAGGGAATACATGTGCAAACTGTGTAACGAAATAACTCCAAATTTCCTGCACGTGATACAACTCTGCAAGGAGCTGCTCCATCTTCCATTTCCTCTGCTTAATAAAGTGTCCCTAATGGAATACCTTCCAGCAAATGAGAAGGCTTAATAACCAAAAGGCTTTGGTAAGGTAACCCTCTAATCACACACCATGAAAAATGAACATTCTTTATGAAGACTGTATAGAGAGGCACATTGTAAGCTTCGAAACATAAAAGGAAAATTACAGCATTTAGGAAGGTGCCATTTTTCTCTTAATCAAAATGCCTTCTAAATTGAGATCTCCATGAATGCACGTAAGTGCTTGAGATAAAAATAAAACGAATTTATTAACTTGCACCACCAGCACACCTGTGCTTTCTACAGGCCCGTGCTGCTCCCCTCTGTCTGAACCACAGAGGACACACGTCCGAGGCCGCTGCTGGGCCAGGGTCACAGCAGGACACACAGGAGGGCGCTGCTCTCAGGGGGAAGAGGACCCACAGCCAAGGAGCACCCCGGCCACTCATGCTGCTTGCCCCCATTCCGGGCAGGGCCCCAGTGCTCACCTTGTTGACCCAGAAGACCATGGCGTCCTCAAGGTCGTAGGGAAGCTCTTTCGAGGCACTGAACGTGGAGAAGCGCTTGACGCTGGCCACCACCTTCTCAATGCTGATCATCTCCACGGTGTAGGCCATCATGAGTGCGTCCACCATCGCCATGTGGGCGCTCTGGGGGCAGAGGCAGCAGTCAGTCACCCAACCTTGCCTTTCCGCCCCGGGTCAACGCAGAGACCTTCCTAGACCCACAGCTGAACGCCTCCGTTGTCTGTCTTCCTCTGCATCTAAGGAGGCACTCAGATCTCTACTTGTACGTGACCCCCACTTCCTCATCTCTGACGACCCTGTGAGAGCCCGGGGCTTCCCTACTGCTCAGCTGTGGACCAAGGTACAAGGGGCCAAGAGACGTGCCTGAGGCCCCATGACCACCACAGGCCCCTGGGGCCGCTCAGGGGCCCGGCACACTGAGCTCACGCCAGGCCTTCGAGCCCTTTCTTCCCAGAACCAGTAACGTCCCCTCGATCCACAACACACATCCACAAAGGCCAAGAGTGAAAAGCCACAGAACGCAGAACGCCTGGGAATGGCCGAAGCTTAAAGCCACGTGGGAGGTGCCACAGTGGCGTAGACCTGGAGCAGCCTGGGAAAGTCACACTGGTGGGATGGCTTTCCGGGAAAGATGCGGGGAGACGCTCGGGGAGGAAAGGTGTATTTCCTTCTTTATTTTGGCACAAAAATACTTAGAAGATACACATGAAACAACCTAAGAGGGTGGGCTCGACAATTCTACAGCACAACACGTGCAAAAAGTTTGCTCCCCATGAGAAAAAGCCGACAGGAAGCTGTTCCCTCCCCCTTTTCCAAATCAGCCACTGGCCCGCAGAGAGAAGGTGGTCTCGAGCCCTGAACTTTTGGGGTGACTCTGCTGCGCTGCAGGGGGACAGCGGCAGCCCACCAGCCGCCCCCGCCCCGCCGCCCAGGCCACTCACCATCTTTATGGGCGCGTGGCCGAGATCGGGCTCCGTCACGGGGGTGTCGTCACTCTCCATCACGTAAATCCCTTTCCGGGACAGGGCCTGGATGACAGCCTGGTGTCCCTGCAGAGCGGCCACCTGGTCCCCTCTGAGGATGAGGCCGCAGACGCGGCAGTACAGCTCGCTGGACAGCAGCAGCTTGATGACCGGGGGCTTGACGTGCTCCTGCTCGTACTGGTCGATGTAGAAGGGGTCCCTAAGGTCCTCCGGGATGTCATCTGCACGAGGGAGAGACCGCCGCGTGAGCACGACGGCACCCCCACTCTCTCCACACACGGCTCAGGGCCGACGGCACACAGACGATGGACAGAGGGGCTGTGAACAACGACAGGCAACTAACCACGTGGGAGACCCCGGCTACTCGGCAAGCACTGCCCTCCTCCACCAGCAGAGGCGAGCAAGCCATGCACAGCAATGGGCAACGCCACCGCCCGACCCCCACGAGCATCTCTCTCGACGCAGGAGAGCAAGGAGCAGGTGTGGGAGCCGGAGGGGGCTCATGGGCCGAAGGGAGGCCAGGACCGCGCACAGCCAGGCCACACCGAGCACCCGGCACCAGCCCTGGGGAGGGAGCCAGGTGCATCCCCGTCTGCTGTCAAATCCCGTGATTACAAGGCCAGACGCCAGGTCTTTAGAGGAAAGAGCCAGGCCTGCCACTGTTACGACAATCAGGCTGGAACCGCAGCTGTGAGCCTCTGCGCATCTTTGGACCGGGCGGCACAAAACGATATGAGCCATGTTACCAAGCATCCCCTCGATCCCATCAAATCAAGACTTCTGTCCCTACGTCACAAATGAGGAAACCGAGGCACAGAGAAAGTCAGCAACGTGCCCGAGGCCACGAGAGTCAGAAACCAACTATGAACCCAGCGTGGTCCACGGCATCTACACCGCTTCCCATACACACCCGCCGTGTGTGCAAAGCTTTCCCGGCGGCTGCGACAGTCTCCCCACCCGCTGTCCTTCACACTTGCTCTGCAAGCTGTCAACCACTGTCCCCCAAAGGGGGGACTCTGCAGTCCAGTCCAGCTGCACCTCACTTTGCTGCGCTCTGCGGACACTGTGTTTTCTCCAGGTTGAAGGTCTGGGGGAAGCCTGCATCTAGCCAGTCTCTGAGCTCCATTTTTCCAACAGCATTTGCTCACTTTGTGTCTGTGTGCCATTTTAGTAACTCTTGCAGTTTTCAAACTTTGTCATTACTATAATATTTGTTAAGGTGTTCTGCAGTCTATTGTAAATGGAATTTTGTAGCAAGAGTGTTTTGGGTTTTTTTTTCTTTTTTTTGGCTGAGTTGGGTTTTCGTTGCTGCACGCAGGCTTTCTCTAGTTGCGGCGAGCGGGGGCTACTCTTCGTTGCGGTGCGCGGGCTTCTCATTGCAGTGGCTTCTCTTGTGGAGCACAGGCTCTAGGCGCACAGGCTTCAGTAGCTGTGGCACGCAGGCTCCGTAGTTGTAGCTTGCAGGCTCTAGAGCGCAGGTTCAGTAGTTGTGGCGCACGGGCTAAGTTGCTCCCCAGCATGTGGGATCTTCCCGGACCAGGGCTCGAACCCGTGTCCCCTGCATTGGCAGGCGGATTCTTAACCACGGCGCCACGAGGGAAGTCCCCAACAGAGTGTTTTTAACGAAGCCGTGCGTGTCTTTTAGACATAACGCTGCTGCACACCTGATAGACTACAGTCCAGTGTAAACGTCAGGTTCAGATGCACCGGGAAACCAGACCTCCCATGCGGCCTGGGGCTGAGCCCGGGTCTCTGCTCTCTCACTCCGTCCCACCCCCACCCCGGCCACCCCTGCGGCACCCACGCTCAGGCCACATCTCGAGGTGACCCCACCCAGGAGCGTGGGACAGCGCTCGCTCAGCACAGGGGGCCACCTTCTCCGCCGGCGGGAAGCAGGGAGGACCCACGCCGGGAGTCAGGGCAGGACCCGGACGCAGCTGGCTGGAAAGTGAGCCTGGGAGGGAGGCAGGGTCACCTCCAGGGGCAGCACCGGGACCCGCCCTCCCCGCTCGCCCTACGGCTCGCTCGCCCTCCTGTCTCCCGACACGGGCGGGGGCACGGCCATCCCACTGCCCAGGGGCCCTCGGTCAGCAGCCGCGACGGCGCAAGGACCCACGTGGGCGTCACCGCCAAGCGCTGAGCCGGACCGAGCTGGTGGGACAGCGGCCTGAGGACGCTGACTTGGGGACACAGGTGTGGGGCGCGGCTGTCTGAGGGCCACTGTCATTCAGCAGAAACATCAGGAGACAAAGCAAGCGCGGTCCTGCAGCTGTGGCCGCAGCCATCGAGGCTCAGGACTCTGAAGCGGGCCTGCTGGAAAGGCCGCGAGAAGGGCTAGAGGATGCGGACAAGACTACAGTTAAAACAGGGTCGGCGCTCCACGCAGAAGAAGGAACAGGGCGCCAGCTGGTCAGGTGAACAGAGGATGGGAGCTAGAGGACAGCATGTGCGCTGAGAACAGGACCCGAGCACATCAGCCTGGCCTTGACCGGGTGCGCCTCTCACCTGGCCGGTCAGAATCCCGGCCTCAAGTGCAAACCATGGACACTACGAAGGCCTGTCTCCGGGGTTGGGAGAGGACTGAATCAAAACGTACGTGTAAGTCACCACGCTACGAGCGGAGCCTGGAGCTCAACAAAACTCACGCAAGTATTAGTTATCAATTTTATTATCAATCAGGCTAAAAAGATCGCCAATGAAGCACTCTTCCTGTTGCTGTCTGTCACACTTTGTCCCATCCTGTCTACCAAGGCCACATCACTCACCGGGGGGGGGGGGGGCAACAGAGACGTGGCAGCACATGGGGGGGTGGGCAAGGACCCCCAGGTAGGTGCCAACCCCAACCTGAAGCCCGAGACGGGTTCCAACCCAGTCTGAGGAAAACCACGACGGCAAGCCTCCACGACACAGCAGGGCAGTAAGCCTCACCACCTGAGAGCTTCAAAACCACGGCAGTGTCCAGCCCCATCCCAGACCACCTAAGCCAGAATGTCCTGTGCGCTCACAGGCAGAAACATCTGTACCCCTGAGAACCCACTAGACAGGCTGCAGAGGTGGCTGACAGGCTCCATCGAGAAGTCCCTTACTTACACACTCTGGTTGTGGAAACGGGCACTCACAGAGGGCTTCTAATTCTGGAGCCCTGCCTGCACCCCACCCTTCACTGGAGATGCCAGACAGAAGGGAAAGAAAACAGCCAGCAGCTGGCCCCACTGGGTACAGCCCAGTGAGTCTCCTCCCCTACACCAGGCGAGCTCCAGAACAAAACCATATCCCAGCAGTGGCGGGATAGGTGGGTGCCACGGGTGCTTTTCTCCCCCTTTGCTGAGGCAGGCTCGGTTGTGGGAAACACACAGGCTTGGCTTCTAGGCAACAAGCCAGGAAGAGAGACCCCTGGGAACCCCCGGAGAGGGGGTGGAGGACCACAGAGAAGAGGGGGTGGATAAGGAATCCTGAACCCGTGTACACTGTCCTGGTGACCCCAAGTGGCCCATGTGTGACAGACCCAAAGAACCGAACTGACCTTGGAACCACTGCCCACACATGGCCAAACAGACTTCTGGTCTGAACTTAACGGGGTTTACTGCAACCCAGCTGCTAACAAACCACCAGAAAACACAAGCATCATCCAAAAGATTTTAGCAGAAACAGACTCACAGCATAAGATTCTAAGTGTCCAGGACAGGGGCCTCCCTGGTGGCACAGTGGTTGAGAGTCCGCCTGCCGATGCAGGGGACGCGGGTTCATGCCCCGGTCCGGGAAGATCCCACATGCCGCGGAGCGGCTGGGCCCGTGAGCCATGGCCGCTGAGCCTGCACGTCTGGAGCCTGTGCTCCGCGACAGGAGAGGCCGCAACAGTGAGAGGCCCGCGTACCGCAAAAAAAAAAAAAAGAAAAGAAAAAAAAAAAGAATCCGCCTGCCAATGCAGGGGACACGGGTTCAAGCCCTGATGCGGGAAGATCCCACATGCCGCGGAGCAACTAAGCCCTTGCACCACAACTACTGAGCCTGCGCTCTAGGGCCCACAAGCCACAACTACTGAGCCCGCACACCACAACTACTGAAGCCCGCGCGCCTAGAGCCCGTGCTCTGAAACAAAAGAAGCCACCGCAGTGAGAAGCATGTGCACCGCAACAAAGAGTAGCCCCCGCTCGCCACAACTAGAGAGAGCCCGCGCGCAGCAACCAAGACCCAATGCAGCCAAAAATAATTAATTAATTTTTTAAAAAAAATGTCCAGGACACAATCCATAAGTACTCAACACATAAAGACAGGAAAACGTGACCAATTCTCAGGGGAAAAGACAGTCAACAGACGCCAACCCTGAGATGACCCAGATGTTAGAATTACTGAAGACTTTAAAACAAGGCCCCACGAGGCCCTCTTGAAACAAACGGAAAGATATAAGTTATTAACAGAGAAATAAAAACTATTAAAAAAAAAAAAACAACCAAACCTTCAGAACTGCAAAATACCGTTATCAACAAGAAATTCAATGACAGATTCAAAAGATGAACAAAACAGAAGCGGACTCACAGATAGAACAAACTAGTGGTTACCAGTGGTGGGGGAGAGGAGGGTACAAACAATTGGGTGTGACAAAGGCTCGAGGATGTGTTGTGCAACACAGGGAATCTAGCTGATACTTTGTAATAATTGTAAATGGAAAGTAACCTTTAAAAATTGTATAAAGAAACAAAAATTAAGTTAAATTAAAAAAAAAAAAAGGCAAACAAAACAACAGAGGAAAGAGTCAGTGAACTTGAAGACAGATCAACAGAAGTAATCTACCTGAAGAGCAGAGGCAAAATCGACAGAATGAAAGGCAGAGCCTAAGGGAGCTGTGGGACAACATCGAAAGATTTAGTAATTACGTTACTGCAGAAGGGAGATGGGTACAGAAAAAGCATTTGAATAAATAATGCCTAGAATCTCCCCATATTTGGTAAGAAACCAATTTACAGGCTTAGGAACCAACTTGAAGGAAACCAGGTCCACACACTTCATAATCAAATGGCTGAAAACCAAGGATGGAATAACAGGCCCTCGGGACCCCTAACCGGAGGTATCAGCCAGACTTTCAATGACTATGCTTAAAACAATGAAACGAAAAGAGATAAGACTAAGGATTCTGGCAGAAAAGTGGAAATTATTTTTTAAAAAAGAGACAAAAGAACTTGGCAGATTTGAAAAAGAACCAAGTAGGAATTCCAGAGCAGAAAAATACAGTCACTAAACTGAATTTACACACTGGATTGCTGAATAGCGTATTACACACAGAGGAGAGAAAACACAGCACAGAAGGTAAACGACAAACACCGCTCAGTGTCGCAGGAGTGGGACTGGAGACCCAGAAAGGAAGGAGAGAAAATATGGGGCAGAAACAGTATTTCGACAGATAATGGACAAGCATTTTCCAATACTTGTAAAATTCATGCTTCCCAGCAGAAGGAAGGGAGGAAGGGAGGGAGGGAGAAATCCACACACCAAAGAACATCACAGTGATACTGCTAAAATCCAAAGACAAAGGAAGAGCTTGCGAAGCGGCCAGAAGGAGCTTCTAGTCAGGACGAGATGGCACAGATTAGCCTTTCCCTGCCCCTCTCTACTAGGCACAAACTGTAAACCCTGGAAGTAACGCAAAGGCTACCCAGCAGAGAACTCTGAAAGGTGGACGAGGAAGGCAAGCTGGCTGGGAACCCAGGACTGGCCAAGCACAGCAACAGGGCGTCTTACAACGCCCCCCCCAACAAAAGGTGACCCAGGCCTGGTACTTCCTGACCCCCAGCCTGGAAACAGAAGGCAAGCCAAGCGGGCTCATTCCTGCTCCAGGTGGAAGGGGAGTCCCACCTACTACACCAGGCCAGCCTGGCAGAAGCAGCGAGGGATCGACAGGAAGCCCCACACCCACCTCCACAGGGCACCCAACCTGGAAGCGCTCTCCTTCCCCATCAGGCCAGAGACACCCCCCTCTCATCACCGGGCAGCAGCAGTGCGACCTCAGCATGACGAGCAGCCCAGGAAACACTCTGCATCCCCCAGAAGCAGGGGCGGCCGCCACAGAGAATCCCACCCCACCCAGAGGCGCTCCTGCCACCCCACCCAGAGGCACTCCTTCCGCCTCCTAAAGCAGTGCCCGCAGGGACTGTGGGAAGCCCAGAGGTACCAGACATACCAAGTACAACAAAATGGCACCACAAGGCTCTGAACGTTACACTGCCGCTGGAACCACAGTCCAGAGGGGGCCAGGACCTGCATGCAGGACCTAAGCAGGGAGACTGCTGACTATGATAAAGAAACTTAAGTAGCACCCAGACTCACCTAACATAAGAGCCACAATGACCAGGGAGCAAGCAAAGATCACCTATCATAACCAGAACCAAGAAAATCATGACTTCAATGAGAAAAGAGAATCAACTGACACCAAGACGTTGGAATTATCCGACAAGGGGCTTTAAAACAAGTATCAAAAACATGACTCCACAGGCAATCACAAAGTCTCCTGAAATAAACGAAAATTGGGAAAAAAAATTCAGCAAAGGAGTTATAAAAGGAATCAAATATAGAACTGAAAAACAGAGTAACAGATTTTAATACTCACGAGTCTCAACAGTAAAGTAGAGAGGACAGAGGACAGAATCAGCGAACTTGCAGACAGATGAACAGAATCTACCCAATCTGAACAACAGAGAAAATATACTGAAAAAAATAAAATGGACAGAGCCTCAGGGACCTGTGGGAGAATAACAAAAGATCCAATATTCGTATCACTGGAGTCCCAGGAAAGAAAGTGAGTAGGGCTGAAACAATATTTAAGGAAATAATGGCTGAAAACTTCCCAAACATGGCAAAACATATAAACCCACTGATTTCAAGAAACTGAGTGAACCCCAAATAGGATAAACCCAAAAACTCCATGCCAAGACACAGCATAATTGAACTTATGAAAACTAAAGACAAAGAAAGTATTTTGGAGCAGCTGTAAAGAAAGAACACGTGAAGGAAAAGGGAACACCAACTCAACTGACAGTGGGTTTCTCCTCTGAGCCACAGAGGCCAGGGGGAAGTGGCACACATTACAAGTGCTTGAGGAAAAGAACTGTCAACCAGATTCCATATCTGGCAAAACTATCCTCAAGGAATGAAGGAGAAATAAAGACATTCACAGACAAAAGAAAACTTAGGAAAAAAGAAAATTGTCTCTAGAAAACCTTAAAAGAGGCTAAAGGAGGGGGCTTCCCCGGTGGCGCAGTGGTTGAGAGTCCGCCTGCCGATGCAGGGGACGCAGGTTTGTGCACCGGTCCGGGAAGATCCCACATGCCGCGGAGCGGCTGGGCCCGTGAGCCATGGCCGCTAAGCCTGCGCATCCGGAGCCTGTGCTCCGCAACGGGAGAGGCCACAACAGTGAGAGGCCCGCGTACCGCAAAAAAAAAAAGAAAAAAAAAGAGGCTAAAGGAAATTCTCCAAATAGAAAGAAAATGATTTTAAAAAAAACAAAGGTCTTCCCTGGTAGCAGAGCGGTTAAGAATCCGCCTGCCAATGCAGGAGACACGGGTTCAAGCCCTGGTCCAGGAAGATCCCACATGCCACGGAGCAACTAAGCCCATGCACCACAACTACTGAGTCTGTGCTCTAGAGCCTGTGAGCCACAACTACTGAGCCTGCGTGCCACAACTACTGAATCCCGCGCACCTAGAGCCCATGCTCCACAAGAGAAGCCACCATAATGAGAAGCCTGTGCACCACGACGAAGAGTAGCCCCCGCTCACTGCAACTAAAGAAAGCCCACACACAGCAACGAAAACCCAACACAGCAAAAAATAAATTAAATAAATAAATATTTTTAAAAAGGGAACTGTGAAAATGATTAAAAAAAAAAAGGAATCTTGGAGAACCAGGAAGAAAAAATAATGTAAAGAAATGGGTAATAAGTGTAAATACAATAGACTACCCTTCTCCTGAGTTTTCTAAATTATATCTGATGACAAACAAATCTACAACACCTTCAGGTACTCAAGACAATGGTAGTATTTAAAAGTGGGGAGAGCGGGGGCTTCCCTGGTGGCGCAGTGGTTGAGAGTCCGCCTGCCGATGCGGGGGACACGGGTTTGTGCCCCGGTCCGGGAGGATCCCACATGCCGCGGAGCAGCTGGGCCCGTGAGCCATGGCCGCTAAGCCTGCGCGTCTGGAGCCTGTGCTCCACAACAGGAGAGGCCGCAGCAGTGAGAGGCACGCGTACCGCAAAAAAAAAAAAAAAAAAAAAGTGGGGAGAGCAAAGGAACCTAAATGGAAAAAAGGTTTCCATACCTCACTCAAAATGATAAAACAATACCTGTCAACTGTTGGAAGTCACATATGTATACTGTAATACCCAGAGCAATCACTAAGATAGCTATATAGATATACCCCAAAATGAGATAAATAAATCAAGATGGAATCCTAAAAAATAGTCAAGTAATCCACAAGAAGGCCCCAAGAAACAAAACAAAACCAGGAACAACAGAAAACAAACGGAATAATGTCAGACTTAAGCAGTAACAATTACATTAAATGTAAATACTCTAAATACACTGAGTAAAAGACAGAGATCGGCAGAGCAGATTAAAAAGCACAACACAAGTATATGTGGTTTATAAGCAGCTTACTTCAAATTCAACGATGTATGTAGACCGAAAGTAAAGGGATAGAGAAGGCTATACCAGGCAAACATTGTTTAAAAAAAAAAAACAGGAATAGCTATATTAATATCTGATAAAGTAGAAAGAAAATTACTAGAGACAAAGCGGGACATTACATAATAGTAAAGGGGTCAATCCACCAAGAAGACTTTACAACCCTTAATGTGTACACACCAAAGTACAGAGCCTCAGAACTCATTTGAAAAAAAAAAAAAAAAAAGGACAGAGCTGTAAAGAGAAATAGACACTATAAGCATAGTGAGGGACTTAAACATCACCTATCAGAACTGACAGAATTCAGACATAAAATCAACAAGGAGAAAGATCTGAACAACACAACCAATAAACAGAATCTAACTGACCTGTGTAGAACACTCCACCCAGCAATAGAAAACACCTTTCTTCAAATGCCCACAGAACATTCACCAAAACAGACCTTAGCCTGGGCCATAAAACAAACCTTAACAAGTTTAAAAGAACAGAAATCACACAGAGTATGCTATCCTACCATAATGGAACCAGACTAGAAATAATACCTAAAACACAGACAGGAAAATCTCAACAACTGGAAATCACACTTTTAAATAATTCATGAATCAAATAGGAAGTATCAAAGGAAATAAAGAGAGATACATAGAACTGAACGAAAATACAACATACCAACATATGTGGGATGTGGCTAAGGCAGTACCGTGTGGAAAATTTATAGCACTAAATGCTTACACTAGAAAAGAGGATAGATCTCAAATCAATAATCCAAGCCCCGGGACTTCCCTGGTGGCACAGTGGTTAAGAATCCGCCTGCCAATACAGGGGACACGAGTTCGATCCCTGGTCCGGGAAGATACCACGTGCCAGGGAGCAACTAAGCCCGTGCGCCACAACTACTGAGCCTGCGCTCTAGAGCCCGTGTGCCACAACTACTGAAGCCCGCGCGCCTAGAGCCCGTGCTCTGAAACAAGAGAAGCCACCGCAATGAGAAGCCCCTGCACTGCAACGAAGAGTAGCCCCTGCTCGCCGCAACTAGAGAAAGCCCATGTGCAGCAACGAAGACCAAATGCAGCCAAAACACAAATAAATAAACTTATTAAAAGAAAAAAAGCTCATTATCATTAGTCAGCAGGGAAATGCGTATCGAAATCACAATGAGCTATCACAGCCCACCCACTTGAATGGCTACTGTTTAAAACACTGACAATGCCATGTGTTGGCAAGGATGCAGAGCAACTGCAACTCTCATGCCACACTTTGCTGGTGGACATAAAAAATGACACAGCCACTATGGAAAACAACTGAGCGGTTAAACACACTTATATGACCCAGTAGCTCCATGGCCAGACAAATGAAAACACATGCCCACACAGACTTGAATATTCACAGCAGCTTTATTCATAGTAGACAAAACTGGAAGCGATCCAAGTGTCCATCAACAACTGAATAAGTATTAAATAAATAAATATGTTTAAAAACGCTACTAAGAAGTCTGCCTGCCGCAACTGAAAAAGATCCCGCATGCCACAAAGAAGGTCCCGTGTGCCACAACTAAGACCCAACGCAGCCAAAATAAATGAATAAATTTTTTTTAAAAAGTAAGTAAAACGTGGGGAGCCAAACAATGAAGACTATTACCAGCCCTAAGCGAAAAGGTCTAGACACGTGGATGGGTCTCTAAAATACTAATAAGTAAAGGAAGCTAGACCAAGAATACCTGATGTGTGACTAGAGGCATGTGATACTCTAGGAGGACCAACCTAATCTACAGTGACAGGAGCACCTCAGTGAGGCTATGGGCGGGGACTGACTGCAGGGGGCTCAAGGAAACCCTCGGAGGTGATGAAAAGGTCTTACCTTGATTGTGGCCCTGTGCACAGGGGTGTATGCATTTGTTTAAACTCATCAAACTACACTCTTAAAAACGTGTGCATTGGGCTTCCCTGGTGGCGCAGGGGTTGAGAGTCCGCCTGCCGATGCAGGGGACACCGGTTCGTGCCCCGGTCCGGGAAGATCCCACATGCCGCGGAGCGGCTGGGCCCGTGAGCCATGGCCACTGAGGCTGCGCGTCCGGAGCCTGTGCTCCGCAACGGGAGAGGCCACAACAGCGAGAGGCCCGCGTACCGCCAAAAAAAAAAAAAGTGTGCATTTTATTGTATGTAAAGTACATCTCAATGAAGTTCGTTTCCTCAAAGGTGCAAAATAAAATTCTTCACTGTATACCCAACAACGGGCATTAACCCATCCTACAGAGACTTCTTTAAAAAGCCAAGGTTTAATACATCTCTTCCCTCCTGAGAAATCTTCAATGGCTCCCCAATCCACATACAACAAAAAACCCCAAATTATCAGCCATTCAAGGCATTCCAAGATCTGGCCCTAGGCGTTCTGTCCAATCTACATTCATCTCACATTCATCTCAACTCTGCAGCAGCTAAGTCCACATTCCACCCCAACTAGAGCGCCATGCTCTCCCTTAGCTATGCTCTCCCTTAGCCATGCTCTCCCTTAGCTATGCTCTCCCTTAGCGCTATGCTCTCCCTTAGCTATGCTCTCCCTTAGCGCTATGCTCTCCCTTAGCGCTATGCTCTCCCTTAGCTATGCTCTCCCTTAGCTATGCTCTCCCTTAGCGCTATGCTCTCCCTTAGCGCTATGCTCTC
>NW_021703782.1:111687895-111694540 GCF_005190385.1 Monodon monoceros
GCTATGCTCTCCCTTAGCGCTATGCTCTCCCTTAGCGCTATGCTCTCCCTTAGCGCTATGCTCTCCCTTAGCCATGCTCTCCCTTAGCCATGCTCTCCCTTAGCCATGCTCTCCCTTAGCTATGCTCTCCCTTAGCCTGGAGGACGCAGCACTCGCCCCGCCTTCCTTGTCCCGGTTCTCTGCTCCCTCACCTTCACTCGGTTCGGCACACTCAGCTTTGCCTTCTTGAATGGAACATTCCAGATTCCCTCAGGGGAGTTTCTCACCCTCCCTTACCTGCTCTGCCAGAGCACTTGCTCCTCTCTCAGGCACTAGTCTCCTTGGCCTTGCATCACAGGTCTACGTTTGCAAGGCCACGGCCAGCACCCCATGAGCCCTGAGGACCCCACAGGCCACAACATACTGTTCAGCTGAACTGATTCAAGTTTACTTTTGCCTGAGTTTGAAATAACTGGAGGACAGTGACTGAGGGATATTTAAGTGAACTAGTTAGCGTGGACAATAAGAAAGAGAGGGCTAGGCGAGGGAACACGAAAGAAATCAGAAACAGAAATAAAACTCAAAGATCACCTCTCTCTATGTGACAACAAAGCCATGAAAGTAGGAAAGCTCCAGGGAATAAAGACTATAAATATTCCCGTCAAGGGCGCCACAGGCTCCAGGTGGCCTCCCAGCTGACCCTTCCGCGTGCACGCCCACTTGCCAGCCCACCTCGTCATCAGCCCAGTCTCGACGACTCCGCTTTCCTAGTATCTGTTGGCTCAACCCACCTTCCTAATTCCCACTGCCGACAAGCTGGCCAAGACCTTGGTTCTTCAAGCCAAAGCGACATCAGCTCTGCAATGGACTTAACGGGTGTGTCCCCCAAAATTCATGTAATGAAACCTAACCCCCAAGGTGGAGAAAGTATTAGGAGATGGGGCTTTGGGAAGGCGATTAGGTCATGAGGGTGGAGCCCTCATGAATGGGATCTGAGCCCATGTAATGAAGCTCTCTCACCCTTTCTGCCATGAGGGCGCAGTGAGAAGACGGCCGTCTACAAATCAGGAAGCAGGCTCTCACCAGACACCGAATCTACCGGCACCCTGACCTTGAACTTCCACCCTCCAAAATCATGAGAAAAATGTCTGTTGTTCTTAAGCCACCCAGTCTCTGATATCTTGTTACAGCGGCCTCAACGGGCTAAGACGAGCTCCTGGATACTCCACTGACTACAGCCTCTTCCCACTCTAACCTGCTAGAAGAACCTTGCCAGGCTGTCTCTCATCCCATCACCACCCTACGCGAAAACCTCCCGAGGCATACATCGTGAAAGAACTCGCTAGCCAGCCTGCAACACCGTGAACAATCTGGCCCTCACTATTTTCCAAACTAATCACCTACTATTTCGGTCCACAAATCCTCTGTCACAACAAGGTTAATCGACTCAGGGCCCAAGAACTCTCCTTCCTCTGCACGGAACCTGCCAGATGCGCTCTGCTCTACTCTTGGGGGTGGTGTTCCAAATATCAGGCACCCTTCAAAGCCCGTCTCCCCACGGAGCCTCCCCAGGCAGCCCTCCCACAGCGACCACTGCCCCCTGCCTGCAGCCCTGGCCCCTGTGTGCCCACCTGACAGTTCCATATTCTACCTCAAGACAGCCCGTGGACGAATGCCATGCCGCCATTTTTCAGTCCTTGCATTATTTCATTTTCCTTTGTATGTGTCAATAATTCATGTGACTTTTAAGCAACTAAAGAGATAACATCATACAACTTCATATGCACATGACAGCTATGACTGGCTGCATGAACGTCATATTGGCTCCATCCTGGTCACCATGTGATTAGATGAAAAATGACAGCAATCTGAGTTTTTCAACAGTTGAAGTAGGAAGTAGAACAGGAGATTGGTACATACAATGGTGATACAGCCGCCAAAAAACCAATAGCAGAAGCCTATAAGCTATCAGGAGGATAAACGTAATACAGAGAAAATATTAAGGGCTTTTTGTAAGAATACTTCCACAAATTTAACATCCTGAAGCACAACAGTGGCCGACCCTTTTGAGGGTCGCTCAGATTCAAAGTCTGAACTTAAAGACAGATTTACATTCCTTGGCTAATATTCAATTTGTGGCATCAGGACAGGAAAGGGAACTTGTACAAACTGCTATAGCTTTAGAAATGAAAATTGATCCATGTACGGCCACCAGGACAGAAATCTTTCTATTCCACCTGTTTCAAAGACATTTCCAACTCTATCACCAATCTGACAAGTATGTGAGCACTGACTCTGTCCTGCAGACATGGCACTAAATGGGATAACCCTAACCCCTGACCTCACAGACACCAGGCAGTTCTCAGCACACCCAAGCAGAGCGGAAGGTCAGGCTACAATGCCAGCCAGCGATCTGACCCCCACAGTACCTAGTACCACTGAGCAGATGCACCCAGGCTGCTCTGTAAGCTCCCAACTAAGCAGCACTCAAATCCCATGCTAAGGGGCTCCCCTGGTGGCGCAGTGGTTTAGAGTCCGCCTGCCGATGCAGGGGACACGGGTTCGTGCCCCGGTCCGGGAGGATCCCACACGCCGCGGAGCGGCTGGGCCCGTGAGCCATGGCCGCTGAGCCTGCGTGTCCGGAGCCTGTGCTCCGCAACGGGAGAGGCCACAGCAGTGAGAGGCCCGCGTACCACAAAAAAAAGAAAAAAATCCCGTGCTAAAAACAAAAGACTATTAAAATATAAAATCTAACTCAATAACCAATAATCTGAGCAAATCATCACATCAAAGAAACTTGCCAACGTGCTTACGAACGAGGGCCTCCCCACCAAGACTCGAGCAGCCACTGGTCCCCCGCTAGTCCAGGGGCGAGAGCAGCGGCCGATTTCATTACCAGTTCTGGGCCGGGAGAGGAGTGCTGAGCACGTGCTCCCTTTTAGCCAAACATCAGACAACAAAGGAAGGTGGTGACCCCCTGGAGTTGACAACGAAGGGATTTTGCTCCTAATATCAATTAAGCAAACAGAGAGCCCGAGCTGTCCTTGTGGTCTAAGTAATGAGACAGCCGGCGGTGGCTTGGTTACAAATACCCCGCCCATGGCTGCACAGATTTCCCCTCCCACAACGTGGTTTCCAAATCAGTGGTTTAATTAACAAGATTGTGGAAGGACAAGAGTGTCCACCCCTCACTAGCAGTGGGCTCCGGACAGCCCTGTGGCCCCTCTCAATCCCAGCTGACTGCTGGTAAAAAGGGAAGGGTGACCCTGGTGGCCCCTACGGTCCAGTCTGGCGTGGTTCAGGGCAGCTCAGCTCGTGGTGAGTTGCGACTTGGTTTCCAGGGCTCCTCAGAGGGCGAAATGACCACCACTGAGCTACACAGCAACACACTTGCGAGGAGCCGAGTGCCTTCTAGTACTTTCCCTGGGTCACTTTTTCAACATTGTCCTTGGGAGATAACAAAAGCTATTACTCCCCCACTGTCCCTGAAACCAAGGCCCAAATACCTTTAGGTTTCCTGAGGTCATGGACTAAAATCAAAGGCCAGGAATGCAGTAGCTCCAGTCCAGCACTCCATTCTGTAAAATAAACTTCCAAGTCACACCTGTAAACTTTACCAATTAACTACAACTTTCACCCAAAAGGACGTCACAAAAATATTCCAGCTAAGCAGGTTCTACTACTTCTTACTGACACTTTTAAGTGAACAACTTTCCACATATCCAATATATTATTTCTGAAGAAATAATTAAAACACTGTCCACGAAACAAGAGTTAACCCAAAAAAGAGAAGAATCTAAAAATAAAAGCACAAGCCGGCCCACAGTTCTTGGCTGTGGCACCAGATGCAGAAAACTGGAGGAAACGTTTCTGTACAACCATATGCCTCCTCCAGGCCTGGCCAAGGGTGAGCTCCTGAGCCCCCCCCCCGCACTTACTCCAAATGGCAGACGGTGGCCTTGGGGACACAGAGAGAGTCCCAAAAGGCAAACGCAAAACAAGGCAGCCTCAGACCACCTAGCCCTGGAGCGTCCGCATGCTTTCAGTTCCTATACAAACAGGGCTGGGTTTCATTTAGCTACCTGATGAACAACCGTGTAACAAGTAAAGATTTAAGCCACTTCCACCATCATGCCCACCAAAAGCTGATTTACAATTAAAGCATGCAGACTGAAACTGCCACGTCTAGTTAACTGAAAGCTAAGCTGGAGACGCACGTGGAGACGTCCAGAAGACGAAACAAAGACCAGGCCCCTGGGTTAGGAAGAGCTCTGGGGGGAAAGATCCACGCTATCCTAACAAAACCCCCTCCCCAGCCTGTCTCCTGAAAGACAGCACCCCACACTGGGTAGCAGGGAACCTCCCACCCAGGCTGTGACGCCCCGCGCCCACTAAATAGAATAAATCACTTCAGCTGAGCCCAGGCGAGTCTTCTCCGTCATCTGAAATGGGATCACCCAAATTTGTAAATTTAAAGAGCAGCTCTCAGTTAGAAAAAAAAATTACACCGGCTCCCCTTCCTGAAGCAAGGTACAGAATGGAAAAGCATCCTCATTTTGCAAAACTGACTGGAGAGCAGACCTCCTGAGGTCAGTTTGATGAGCACAACCCAGCCAAGGGATGGGCAACGTGCAGCCCAGCCTTAGAGCCTCAGACAGCCTCTCGTCTCCTGCAGCTCCTGCCCACGTTCTGTTCTATAAATACACACCTTCAGTCATTTCAAAACTTTAAAGCCAATTTTAATATCAGCTTTTGAATTAGTTATCTGAAGAGTCAACAAGTATTAAAGAGTGACTTGGTACTGGAAATAAAACCCGACTAATCCAACAGTGACACTGAAAGAGATGCATATTTATTGCCAGAGAGCTGACAAGTCCCATGCTGAATGCCAAAGCTAAATGCAACAAGATAAAAATGCATTCACTGAGCTTAAGAAATTGGAAAGCAAACAACGAGAGGGCTTTTTAAAAGCATCTGTGTCTATATAGCATTCAGTACCAGAACCTTAGCCACCTCCATATGCAAAAATCTTAAAAATACACACAGGAGTGAAACTTTGCACATGTGCCCCAAGAGCCATGCCCAAGAACGCACTGTGCTTAAGAGCAGAGAACTGGAACCCAGCCAGCGCCCAGGAACGGTGAACAGGCTTCCTGTGAAATACTACACAGCACTGGAAAAGCAAGGCGGGGAAGATGGAAGGAAGCTAGGAAGAATCCAAGAACCTGATGAGAATAAAGCGGTCGCCATGACAGGTGCAAAAACACGTAAAACGAAACCGCAAGAGTTTAGCGATGTAAACAAATGTGCTGAAATATAAAGGAAAGCAAACCGACAGCCAACACGAGACATGAGGTGGGTGTAAGGGGAGGCCACGGAGTTGGGACAGCCGCACACTGCCCTGCGAAGCTCAACCGTCACAGCCTTTTCCTTAAACTGGCCGCTCCATACTTGAGCGGCCGCTCCGGGATGACTCGTTCACTGTCCCTAACTCTAAAACTTCATACGTGCTTTTCATCAATTCTGTATTTTCCCAAAAATCACTGTTTCCCCATCACACTACGTGGAACTGGATAAAGCTCGGTGGAAGTATAAAAAAGAACTGTAACACTGAAATCTACAAAATAAAGGGGGAAACTCTCCTTGCACGCTATAAAACCAACTTCAAATGAGGCGCTGCATTCAATCCCTAGGACTTGCAGGGCGTGTTTATCCTCAGGACGAGTCCATCCACAGCACAGGCCACTCCAACCGGTGAGATCCTGTCACCGGGAAACGCCCGCTCAGCAAGTTTTCAAAACCAGTCAACCAGACTCTCTTCTGAAACGGTTCTCTCTCCACTTCGGTCTCACTCTACAAACAGGAACGTTTTCACCAGAATAGAGGCAATTTTTAAACAAATGCTTCAAATTTAAAGATTCCACGGCACTCAATTTTGTACCGGAAACGAAGCACCTGAAATTAATCAAAGACAGCCTTCGGAGCCAAGCAATCACGAGAATCACTTGGTCTGTAAGATTCCAAGAGCCGGAAATCGGAGCGTCTTAATCCACTAAACATATTAGGGCCTGACCATAACAAGGTTATCTAGTTCTTCGAAACAGGAATCAACCGAAGGTAATGATTCGGATGAAACCCTACCCATTTAAAAGGAATGCTCGTTAGGGAATTCCACACCTGACATTTGGTAAGAATCGGGAAAGGCCGGGGCCAAGGGTTTCTGCCCTGGACTCCCGCCCGACCCGCCCGAACAGGAGAGGTTCCGCCCGCGAGCGCAGGGGAGCGCCGATCCCTGGCCGCACCTGCAGGACCCGCGCGCCCCCCGACGCGAGCGCAGAGCGCACCGGGCCAGCCCGCGCCTCCGCGCCCCGCACGCCGGGGACACTGCACAAAGGCCCGGCCCCTCCCCCGCGCCCCCGGCCCACCTCGGCCATAGGCCTTGGCGCAGATCCACTGCAGGTTGGCGGCGATCTTGGCCCGCGCCGGGTCGTAGCGGTCCAGCGGCACGATGTCCACGGCGCCGTCGGGCGCGGCCTCCATCCTCCTCCAGCCCTCCCCGATCGGGCAGCCGCCCGCGTCCACCATCTGCACACAAAAGGGCCGCTGCAGCGCCGGCCGCGCCGGACCGGGCGGGACAAAGGCGCCGCGCCCCTCGCCGCGCCCGGG
>NW_021703782.1:111694940-111736261 GCF_005190385.1 Monodon monoceros
AGGCGCAGTGGGCGCCGGCCCGCGCTCGCCCCGCCCCCTTCCGCAGGCGCAGTGGGTGCCGCCCGAGGCCCGTCCCCTTTCCGCGGGCGCGGGCGCGGGGCCGCGCGGCGCGGGCGGCGCGGGCGGACAGGCCCCGGCGGCTCCCGCAGCATCTCTTTGTCTGGGCCGCGCCTCCCCCTCCCCGGCGTTGGGTTGTCCGGACCACTGGCCCCCAGCCGCCGCCCGACGGGCCGAGCGCCTGTGCAGGCCGACCGCGACCCTCCACCCCACAACAGCCCCGGGGGTTCCCCCTCCCGGAGCGCAGCGCTGGGAGGCCGGGGGCGCCTCACCCCATAGCGGCCCTCGGTGCCTAGAGACCCACACACACAAGTAACCCAGAGAGCCTGGGGCGCCTCCTACCATAGGGACTGGGAGCCCGGGGACCCCACCCGGAGAGCCGCCTCCGGAATACCCCTCCCCACGCAGCACTGGAGGCCAAGGAGACCCCCTCCACCTGCAGCGTGTAGAGTCTGCCAGGATCACCTGTGCCCGGGCGCGCCCCGAGTGGGCACTAACCATGGTCTCCAGGGCCTGGTCCAGGGAAGGTGGGCGTCTGGACACCCGAGACAAACTGCAGCGTCCTCACCCCTGAGAGTAGCCATGGGGACGGGCCTCTGGCACATCCTCCAAAAGGGGCTGGCTTCGTCCTGACAAAGTCACCACCACAGGAACTGTATCGGGCTAATAATTATAATAACACCGTGAAACCTCCTGTGTAAGTGAGGCTTCTGAAGACCTCACAGCCAAACTAAGACAGGGCGACTCACTCCTGTGCCATACGCCAGGGTCCAGGGACCCAAGGCCTGGAGGACAGCAGGAAGAAATGGTTTCCCATGAGTAAGGGGCCCTGGGAGTGAAGGTCACAGCTGCTCCCAGCCTCCAGCGGTTTTTAAGGTGCTACCAACCTCCACTTCACCCAGCATCCTAAATCAGGTTATCAAGCGACGTAAGCTCCGAGGACTCAGCCTGTCATCCACGAACACTTATTCCTGTGCAGGCATGAGCCTCACTCTGGCTCACAGCAGAAAACAAAACACAAATCCCGGCCCGCCCCACCGCCCCCCCCCACCCCCCGCCCCAGGGAGCTGAGGTCTAGCGGAGAATGTGACTGCGTGTGTAGGACATGAGGTGGTGAAAGGGTAACGGGTCTGGGGGCAGGCAGGCAAGGAAAACCGTAAGGGGGCACTTGAGCAAAGACCTGCAGGAAGTGAGGGGCAAGCAGGAGCGTGTACCCGGGGCAGCTGCGGTCTGGGCAGGGGGTACACCAGGCACAGGGACTCTGAGACGAGAGTGCAGGGAGGCACTGAATCCGGAACCTAGGATCCAGAGACACTGGTAGGAAAGGGGCGCAGGGGCGGAGAGGCAGTGGCGCATCCTGCACAGTAAGACCCTTGACCTGTTCTCTGAGTGAGATGGGAAGCCACGGAGGAACTCTGAACACGGGGAGGAAGGATGTGACTGACCCTTTAGAGGGATCATTCTGTTTCCTGGGTGAAGAATAGGTGGTAGGAAGGACGAGGAAGGAAGACCATCCCCTGACAGGTGGGGTACGGAGTTCCTAGAAAGAAGGGATGGAGGGCAACTCCAGGGGTTTTTATTGATCTTGACTTTGTTTCCCGCAACCTTATTAGTTGTAACAATTTTGGGGAGGATCAATCAGGATTATCTACATATGAGATCGTGTCTAGAGATAGTTGTACCTCTTCCTTTTCAGCTGAATCTTTTATTCTTCTCATCTAATTCCCTGGGAGAACCTCCACCACCACGTTAAATAGAAGTAGCAGAGTAGACATCTTTGTCTTGTTTCTGCTGTTAGAAAAGCATCCAGTCTTTCACCACGGAGTATGTATGATGTTAACTCTGGGGGGTTTGTATTTATCAGGTTGAGGACGTTCCCATCTATTCCTATTTTGTTGAGTGTTTTTATCATGAAAGGGTGTTGGATTTCAGCAAATGCTTCTCGTGTGTGTGACTATTGAGATGATCATGTGTGCTACTTTTACTCATTCTATTAATGTAGTATATTACATTAATGATTTTCAGATATTGAACCAGCCTTGAATTCATGGGATAAATCCTCTTGGTCATAGCATATAATTTTTTTTTCAAGTTTGGCAAATCATTTTTTGGAACTTTACTGAGATTAAATAAATGACATATAATATTGTGGAAGTTTAAGGTGTGCAATGTGATCATTTGCTCTAGGTGTAGGTGTGTACTGTGAAATGATTACCACAATAAGTTTAGTTAACACATCCATCACCTCACCTAGTTACCTTTGTGTGTGGGAATTTTTTATGGTTCCATATGAATTTTAGGATTGTTTTTTTCTCCTTCTGAGAAAAATGTCATTGGAATTTTGATAGGGATCACATTGAATCTACAGATGGCTTTGAGTTGGGTGGACATTTTAACAGTATGAATTCTTCTGATCCATGAACACAAGATGTCTTTACATTTATTTGTGTCTTCAGTTTCTGTCATCAGTGTCTTATAGTTTTCAGTGTACAGATTGTTAACTGCCTTAAATTTATTCCTAAGTATTTTATTGTTTTTGATGCTATTGTAAAAGGGATCGATTTCCTCTTTTCTTTTTTGGATAGTTTGTTGTTAGTGTACAGAAATGCAACTACTTTTTGAATGTTAATTTTATGTCCTGCAACTTTACCGAATTTGTTTGTTAGTTCCAACAGTTTTTTGGTGGAATCGTTGGGGTTTTCTATATATAAGGTCATGTCATCTGGAAACAGACAATGTTACTTCTTCCTTTCCAATTTGTATGTCCTTTATTTCTATTTCTTGCCAAATGGTTCTGGCTAGGACTTCCAGTACTAGGCTGAATAGGACTGGTGAGAGTGGGTAACTTTGTCTTGTTTCTGGTCTTAAAAGGAAAGCTTTCAACCTTTCACCGCTGAGTATGATGTTAGCTGTGATTGTCATATGTGCCGTTTATTATGTTGACTTAAATTCCTTCTATACCCAATTTGTGGAGATTTTAACATGAAAGTCTGTTGAATTTCATCAAATGCGCTTTTTTTGCATCTATTGAGATACTCATATAAGTTTTATCTTTTATTCCATTCATACATTTATTGATTTATGTATATTGAACCATCCTTGTATCCCAGGGATGAATCCCACTTGATGATGGTGTATGATCCTTTAATGTGCTATTGTCAGTCTTTTGTTGAGATTTTTTACATCTATACTCTTCAAGGATATTGGCCTGTAGTTTTCTTTTCTTGTAATGTCCTTATTTGGCTTTGTTATCAAGGTAATGCTGGCCTTGTAAAATAAGTTTGGGAGTATTCACCCCTCTAAAAATTTTTGGAGGAATTTGAAAAGGATTGGCATTGATTCTTCTTTAAATGTTTGGTAGCATTCATTGATGAAACCATCTGGTCCTGGGCTTTTCTCTGTTGGGAGATGTTTGATGACTTATTCAATCTCTAGTCATTATTGGTTTATTTCGATTTTCTGTTTCTTCATGATTCAGTCTTGGTATGCTGTATGTTTCTAGGAATTTATTCCTTCTAGGCTATCCAGTTTGTTGGAGCATAATTGCGGTGTATTTCTCTGGTATCTGTTGTAATGTCTCTTCTTTTTTTCTTTTTTTTGTGGTACGCTGGCCTCTCACTGTTGTGGCCTCTCCCGCCGCGGAGCACAGGCTCCGGACGCGCAGGCTCAGCGGCCATGGCTCACGGGCCCAGCCGCTCCGCGGCATGTGGGATCTTCCCGGACCGGGGCACGAACCCGTGCCCCCTGCATCGGCAGGCGGACTCTCAACCACTGTGCCGCCAGGGAAGCCCTCTTCTTTCACTTATGCTTTTGTTGATTTGAGTCCTCTTTTTTTCTTGGTTAGTCTAGCAAAAGTCTTGTCAATTTTGTTTATTTTCAAAAAACCAACTCCTAGCTTTGGTGATTTTTTCCTATTGTTTTCTAGTCTCTAATTTCACTTATTTCTGCTCTAACCATTGACCCACCAGCTCAGAGCGTGAGGGCATGGGGCCATCCCTGGGTCCCTCAGAATCCACCCCAGAGAGAAAGATGGAAACTCCCTCCAGCACCAGGGCCCTTGGGCTGGCTGCCCTGACCCACCTTCTCCCAAACTCTGCTTCTGTGGCTCCTCCCTCCTCCACTCCAGCTGACCCAAAGGCCCTTCCACCCCCACAGAAACAAAAATGACCATCCTTGGGGGTTACACCTTCTGGTTTCTGTTTTTTTGCCTACTTTCCCCCCAAGGCTCTCACAAGCCCCAAGCTCCCCTCACTTTTCTTTATTTACACTGATTCCCCAGGTGCCCTCCAAGTTGCCCCCATGCACACACTTAGTGGAATGTCAGCTATATTCAGGGAATGTGGAGTGCAGGGTAGGAAGCGGACCAGCAGCCTGATTCTAGAGCTAGGGCCTAAGACGCGATGGCCAGGTGAAGGTAGTGACCACGTTATGCTGAGTCCCTGAAAACTCAGTTTGAAGAAAAGGCAAATTTAACCCTTTTATTGACTTGGCAGCTGCCTCTTCTTTACAGAAATAAAATAATGACATCTTTCTGGCTTTAGTTTCAATTCCATAAAATCTAACGGATTTCGGTTTTCCCACAATGTACACAGACAAGAAGTCTCCTTGAAATCAAGCGATGTGTGGAGTGTGTAGGATTCTGACAGCCATCTACTGAGTTCACACTCATTGCAGGGAAGACAGTGCTTCCGTGGCCTGGCAGTGCTGTCCCCAAAGGATGGGCAGGTCAGCCCTGTCCAAATAAGGCCGGACATCAGTGCCAACACATGGAGAAGAGAGCCATGGATGCCACCGGCCAGCGTCCTGCTCATCACTAATCCAGTGACAACAGCTGTCAGACCCAGGCTAGAGCTGCTCATTTAAGGCATCAGTAAAGAAGCATGTGTATGACTACCACAATTTTTAAAATATTTTAATAGTAATGTTTCAAGACAGTTGATTTCCATTTTCATCTCATGGTATGTGCTAGAAGGGGTTAGCTGAGAAGGGGTCCGTGGGCTTCACCAGATTACCCACCGGGTGCCTGGTACAGAAAAGCTTAGTGGTGGGTCACCTGCAGCCGGAGGGGGACAGGGGTCCTGGGGAGGCGTCCCAGCCTCAGAGCCCCAGGGTGTCACACGCCGTGCACACACCTGCTCAGAGTAGCTGTGTTCACAGTAGCCAAAGGGCAGAAATGGCTTAGATGCCCCTCAGCAGGTGGGTGGATAGAAAAAATGCGGTGCATCTGCACAATGGAATGTTATTCAGCCATAAAAGGAAGCCCTGACAGACGCTACAACATGGATGAACCTCAAAAACATGATGCTGAGTGAGAGAAGCCAGACAAAAAAGGCCACAGAGTGTGTGATTCTGAAACCGAGCAGGACCCTGTGGGGCTCCTGGGCATGGAAGCCTTTCTATGGCCCCTGTTTCTTGTTTGTAGGGAATAGGCTTCAGCCTCCGTGACCTTCCCTGAGTTCCAAAGGGCAGATTCAAACAGTTGCTAATCAGCGAAGGGAGGGGATGCAGAGACAAGGGAGGAACAGTCAAGAAACAACAGTGCAGCCTCGGGGCAGGTTCTGGTTCCACCTCAAGGGACACACATAACAGTATCTCTGAGCTCTTCTGCACAACTAAAACCCCCAACAAATGGAAGATGCTAACTAGTTGATGAAGCATTCCTCATTCCAGAGAGAAGGTCACAGTTTGAGAACCTCGAGACCCACAGAAGCTCATTAGGAGACCCCCTGAGGCCCTGCACACACCCGATGCTTATCCGCAACCCCGCCCTTGAACCACTGCTCTAAAACGCCTCACCAAATCCCCCCCCCCCCGGGTTGGGACACACAGTTTTGAGAGGCATGAGCCGACTGTGTCCCCCTTCGCCTGGCAAAGCAATACAGCTCTTCTTTTCTACTTCACCCCAAACTCTGTCTCTGAGATTCAAATCAGCACCAGTGCACAGTTCCATTAATGTGAAACGTCTGGATCAGGCAAACACGGAGACAGAATGCAGAAGGTAGGGGCTGGGGGGAGGGGAGCGAGTGTGAACAAGTGGTGTTTATTTTGAGGCTGATCCTGGAAATAGGTAACGGTGATGGTCACACAGCTCTGTGATGAGCTAAAAACCACTGAACTGTACACTTTGAAAGAGTGACTTTTATGATGTGGGAATTAGATCTCAGTAGAAAAATTGTTTGAAAACAGGCAAAACTGACCCCGGTGTCAGTCGGGGAGGGGAGGTGGCTGGGGGCGCTAGAGGGCCTTCCAGGGGCCCCTGTGTCCCGTGCCTTGGCCTGGATGGCGGGCGCCCGGCTGCATTCACTCTGGGATAACCACCAAGCTGCAGATGTATGGTTAGAAGCTTGTCTGCATGGAGGTTAGTATTTCAGTTAAAAAATTAAAAAGCAAAAATGCCATCACAGAACTGAGTTCTGTCTTCATTTTAACATACTTGAGGTCAAAGGTGCAGTTTTGTTGGGGCTTCCCTGGCGGTCCAGTGGTTAAGGCTCAGTGCTTCCATTGCAGGGGCATGGGTTCGATCCCTGGTCGGAGAACTAAGGTCCCACAAGCCGTGCAGTGCAGCCAAAAAAAAAAAAAAAGGTGCAGTTTTGCTTGTTTCCTGACCCCCAAAACCAGGGTGGACCCCCAAGTTCATTCCCGGGCACTTGGACTTTCTTCGTGGTGACACAAACTTCTCTCATTGTTGCTGCTTCGCTGTCTTTTTCTTGGGGGGGGCGGGGGGGGCATGCTTGCAGTTGGGGGCAGGTCCGACCCACTTGGCCCTGCTGCCTGCCCAGCCCTTGAACGATCTGGGCAAAAGCAGCGTGCCATCTGTCAGCACGGTGCACGTGCCACTTCTGAGTGTAAGTTTTACTTCAATAAGAGGGGGAAAAAAGGAACGGAATTTTAAATATCCTTCATTGTTAAATTTAAATATCCTTCATTGATATTCTCGGCACAAACCTGAAACATGAAACAAAAATGAGAAAATTAACGACGCCTAGAGCCCAGATGGTCTGCGGGGCAGCCGGGGAGCCCTGTGTGAAGGGCAGCAGTGGACTGGGCCATGGAGCGCAGGGCTGGTCCAGGCTGGTGTTCAGGCTGCTGGTTCCAAAGTGGCAGAATTTGGACTTCAGAGCTGCTGTCGAGGACATCCTGTCTCACCAGGCATCTCGTCTAGCCCATCCGCCTAGAACCCTCCGGGGCAGCGGCAGCCAGTGTGCCTGGTCCTATCGTCTAAACGTGATTTCGGTGCAATGAGAGCTGACTGACAGGGAGGAAAACTGAACACCAAGTCACACGTCCAGCTGCAGGTGGTCCTCACAGCCGGCTGGGACACTCGGGCCTGAGGAAGTGCTGCCCCCTGAGCCGGGCGCTGTCGCAGGGGCAGCCAGGGCCATCAGCGGCCCCTCCGGCCATCTGTGGACGAACGTCAGATGTAATCAAATATCGAAACCACATTCCCACTCCGATGCCGAGGTGTGGTGACAGGTGCGAGGAGGTCTGGCCGGTGCAGGCAGGATGCATCTGGGTCATCCTCAGCTGGACACAGAGGGGCCTCCCAGGGGGAACCCCCTGTTGGCCCATATGAGAGACACCACCTGCACCAGGGCCCCTCTGACAGAGAGACCTGAGCCCCCCAACGCCTCCTCCCTGGACCAGAGGGCTCTGCGGGTGGTGCCGGGTGTGTGTGTGGACAGTGTTCAGGGCTTCCTGGGTGGCCAGGGGCCAGAGGTGCCAGGAGAGGTCGGGAGGAGAGGACGGGGTCCTCCCTACGAGATTGGGTTCCCCTGAATCTCAGGAGACCCCATGAGAACTGACACACACCCCGCATCACACGGATACAGTGAGGACAGGGTCCCGAGCCTGGATGTGGCCCCAGCAGTGCTCCAGGGAGAGGAGACCGGGCATCAGCTGGGAAGGGGGCCAGAGCCTGGGGGGGCAGAGACCCCCCGGAGCTCCCAAACCAGGACGCTGAGGGCAGGGTAGCTTGGAGGCGGCCCGCCCCTGCCTCACCATCAACGCCCAAAAAACCCCCCTACCCCCCGCCATCCCCACCCGGTTAATGAAAATGGGACAGATCCAGTAATCACGCTCCGGGCTATTTTCCCAAAGGAGCTGAGGACTTCTGTCCACACAAAACGCGCACATGGATGTTCACGGCAGTTTTATTCATAATGGACAAGACCTGGAAGCAACCAAGACGCCCTTCAGTAGGTGAATGGGTAAACGGTGGGCCATCCAGACAGTGGAATATTATTCAGCACTGAAAAGAAATGAGCCATCAAGCCATGAAAAGACACGCGGGAACCTTAAATGCAGGTTACTAAGAAGCCAATCTGAAGAGGCTACGCGCCGTGTGATTTCCAACCAAATGACATTCTGGAAAAGGCTGAACTACAGAGACAGTAAAAACATCAGTGGTTGCCAGGGACGGGGAGGGAGCGGGGGATGAACAGGTGCAGCTCAGAGGATGTTTAGAGCAGTGAACGCATTCCGTATGGTATTATAATGGCGGGTACACGTCATCACACAGGTGTCCAAACCCAGAGAACGTGCACCGCTGAGCGTGAACCCTAACGTAATCCGTGGGCTTTAGTTGATAATCGTGTGTCGCAGGGGTTCAACTGGAACACACGCACCGCACTGCGGCAGCCAGATGTTAGTAAGAGGGCAAACTGGTTGAGGGGAGGACTCTCTGTACTCTGTCCTCAATGTTCTGTAAACCCGAAACTACTCTAAAAAATAAAATCTATTAACTAAAAGAACAAAGCAAAACCGGGGCCCAGCTATGCAGCCCCAGCTTCAAGACCAGCCCCCAGCCCTGGCCAAGCCTTCAGGGGCTCCACCACTCCCAAGAGAACCCCCCAGGCTGGAGGACCCCCGAGGCCTGGCCCTGCCAAGCCAGCTGTATCCACTCCCCACTCCCCCAACCCCAGGGACTCAGTCCTGTCCTCCCTTCTGCTGGCCTGGAGCACGCTGTTCCCTGCCTGGACACCCTTCCGTGCATTCCTCTTGCCCCAGCCGACGGCCGAGGTCCCCACGACCACCTGCCCCAGTGCTTTACTTCCGGACCTTCCGTCTAGCGCTTGTGAGAACCTCTGGGCAGGCCTGGCAGGACGGCCTGCTCACCTTGGCTAGTGGGCAGCTGGGCACAAACCAGCATGCAGGGAGACCCCCGACGGCAGCAGGAGAGTGGGCGCAGACCCGGCGTGGGGAGGCCCGGCAATGCGGCTCCCATCCCCGTGGTTGCCGGACCCGAGGATTCCCCACCTAACCAAGCACTGGGAGAATCCTGGGGACACTCCAATGACACATGTGGCTCCAAATGGGTGCAAAGGGGCCAACCGGTCCTAACCCGGACCCGGTCATCCAGCAAACCCCACACGCCCCAGCACTCGGCCTGAGACGCCCAGCCTCCCAACACTTGTTTCATCACCACTCCCCCAGGGAGAAGGGCTAATTCAATTGAAACTTAAGTAATTAAATTAATTAATGAAAATTTAATTGTCCCCTTGCGAGAGAGGCAGGGAGAGTCTGTCGGGAGGGCCGGGCTGTGAAGGACCACAAACCACGGCAACGTGTCGTCCCCCCCCTCCCACGGGAGAAGCCATCCGCTCGCTTGTCCTCCAGGACACCCCCGGGATCAGCCCGTCCACCCCGACTCTGCTCTCTGCTCTCTCCTTGTCCGCCTCTGGCTCCCGGGGACAGGTGAGCCCAGGACACAGCGCAGTCTCCACACGGTGCCCCGAGCTCCTCTGAGGCCACCACGGGCCGCCCACAGCCTGTGACGTCCTCACGCTGCAGAGACCTTCCCGTCCCGCACCAGCCCCGGGCTGCCGGCAACTGGGCCCCGAGGCCAGTGGATGCTGCTTCCTCACCGGTCAGCAGATCGTGGGCCGCGGAGCCTCCACGCCGGCCCTGGGTCCCAGCCCTCGTGGCGGGACGGGAAGGGGCAGCAGGGACGCCTCGGAGGGGATCAAGTCTCTGTCACCCCAAGCCTGACGCTGGGGTCCCCGGTCCTGAGGCCCACAGTCGGGGCCAGCACTTCCTGCAGCGCTCACCTCTGACCACGCCCTCTCCCTACGACCCCCGAAGCGGTGTGTGTGTGTGTGTGTGTGTGTGTGTGTGTGTGTCACACTCAGCTACCCTCTTGATACCAAGAGACTTGGGCAGAACTGCCTGCCACGTGTCCTGTGGGACCGCCTGAACTTTGGAGGCACGACGCTCCTGAGACGGATGGTTCCCCAGGTGCACGGGGACGGTACCTGCTGACCGGAGCGGACGCTCACCTCTTCTTAGGGGCCACGTGGGACCTAAACTAGCCCCTCAGTCCCCGACAGGATAAGCAGGAGGGCCACTCTAGGGGACAGTCTGACAGCCACTGGGCCCCAAGCCCCCCTCTCTTGCTGCCACTGGGGGAGGACGGCAGGTGGCATCGAGGAGGCCACGGGAAGCAGACCTGGCTCTGAGCAGGGCGCCAACGGGCAGCCCCGAGTTCCTGGTCCGGGCAAAGGGTAGAAAGTCTGGGGCGCAGCCTCTGCTGGGGGCTACCCGGCTTCTGCCCAGCGCGGGTAGCACACACCTCCTCGCCAGGGCAGCTCCCAGCGGGCCCTCCACCAACCAGAGACATGGGTTCCCTCCGGGGACGTCTGCAGGGCAGTGGTCCCCTCTCTGTGTGGTGCGAGGAGACACCTGCCAGAGAAGGAGCCTCGCCCTGTCCGGGGGGCACTGAGGGGGCCGGGGTTTTGGAGCGGTGGCTCCTCCCAGCCCGGCTGCCCCAGGAAGGAGCCTGGAGTGTCTGAGGCCATCGCACACTCCCTGGGACAAAGAGAGGAGGGCGGTGTCACTGTCACCGTCTGCATCTTTCAGACACCCGGGAGAGAGGCGCACTTCAGGGGCCCTTCCCCTGCCCTGGGGCGAGCCTGGGACCTCCAAACGGAGCTGGCAGGAGGCCGGACGCAGCACAGGGCAGGCCACTCGGCAGACAGCCTCGCCTGGGGGAGTGAGGGCGGGGCGTCAGCTGTGGGTGCCGGGTCCTGGGCGCCAGACACAGAAAGAGGGACAGGCCAGCGGCAGGTGGGCCTGCCCCCACCCAGGCGTCCGCTGTGTGACTGAGGCTTCCCTGGGGGCACCGGCCCCGTGAGTCCCCTTCCCCAGCCATTGCCCCTTCTCTCTGCCAAGCATCACCAAGAGGACAGGGCACCGATCCCCTCCGCCCCTCCCTCAAGAGGTTTCGGGGTACAGACAGCAGCACCCCCTTTTATGGTGGTAAAATGCACATCACATAAAATTCACCATCGTAACCATGTTTAAGTGCACAGCTCAGGGGCATCAAGCACAGGGCCTGGTTGCTGTGCAACCATCAGCACCTCCGTCTCCAGGACTTTCTCATTTTCCCAAACTCTGTCCCCACTAGACACTCACTCCCCTTCCCCTCCCCCTTCCCCTGAACCCCACCATCTACTTTCTGTGTCTATGGATGTGACTCCTCTAGGGACCTCATATACGTGGATCCTTCAGGATTTGTCCTTTTGTGACTGGCCGGCTTCACTCAGCATAATGTCCTCAAGGTCCACCCACGTTGCAGCCTGTGTTGGGATTTCCTTCCTTTTTAAGGCTCGCTTGGGTCCCAGGCCCACCCCCGCAGATGGGCCAGGAGTGGGAGCTTATACACGCCAGGGTGGGCGGGGCAGAGGCAGGCCTGGGCCCTTTGCCCACAGACAGCCGGCTGCCCACACAGGGTCCCTGTAGGTGGGCGATGATCCGTCCAGCCCGCTCCGGGTGGACACACTTGCTCCCCCACTGGGCCCTGCCCCTCCTTGCGCTGGTGAGGTTGGCGGTCCTCCCTCTCTCCTTCCAGCTCCAGGTGAAAGGGCCTGCAGTCTGCCGGACGCCCCTGTTCCCCACCCCCTCCCTCCCTCCTTCGTCCACGGACCCCAGCAACCCATTTCCTGCAGATGCCCTTTCCCTCAGCCTCCTGTCCCCGCAGCTCTATCCATGTCCTGGGCCCACGTCCCGCTCCGCAGCGCAGCCTGGATGGAAGCGCCCGTTCACCTGTCTGTCCGGCCCTGGAGCCCCTGGGTGCCCCACCTGAGCCCTGCAGGATGCCTGCGGGCGTGGACAGGGGTGGGCAGTGAGGACGCTGCCGGCCTCCGTCAGGATGGAGCCCCAGGGGACCCTGGTCCAGCCTGTGTCCCTGTGGCTGTACCTCCTCCATGACTCCGGGATGGCCGAGCGGGAAGGACCAGGCCCTTTAGAGAGGAAGGCCAAAGCTTGGCCACCTCATCACAAGAAGGTAATTTCAACACATCACCATTTTTTCTAATAATAAGGTTCTAACAGTATTTGGCGGGTGCGTTTTTGCTCTGAGGTGAGCTTTTTAAATAACCGCATTAGGTCGTCAGAGATTGAACACATTTATCACTCAGCAGGCGCCCCCACCCCCACCCCCAGGCCAATTGGGGGAAGTGGGTCCCAAAAGCCTGGCTTGCTGAGGAACCCTGGGTCTGGTGTCACATCCTGCAGGTGCCCTGGGGACAGAGGGCTGGTCACCCGAGCCCCCTCCTCCACGTAGATGCTGCACGCTGATTCCCGCATAGCCCTGAGGCAGGTCCCAGGAGCTGAAGTGGGGTCCCCGGGGTCGGGGGTGAGCTCCCACACCCCAGAAGCCCCTTCTGGCCCAGGCTCTTTATTCTACCCACGACAAACGCCCCTCAGCCTCGTGACTTCCACGTCTAAACGTGCAGAGACAAAACCACGACACGCCTGCCTGACGGTATTAAAACATCGCTCTTAGAAACGTATCACCGGCTAGAAACTATTCTTCTAGGAGGAAACATGCAGATTGGGTTTAATAAACCATTCTGATTATAACAGCATTACGGGCCCGGGGGGAAATTGGAAAACCACAGACAACTACGAAGAAAGAGCGAGGGTAGCCCACGGCTCGCCCCCGGGAGACTCCGGCGCGCCGGGTGCCTTCTTTCCACACTTTCTGCTCTGCCGTTTCCCACCGCGGTTGGAAGAGGCAGCTTGGGGTCCGGCCTCCTCACTGTGAGCCTGTCCCGCGTCCTTTCAGGGGCAGCACCCGGCCCTGACCGCCTGGGCGTCCTCACTGCTCCCCGAGCCTCTGCTGCAGACATGGCCGCTGCCGGCTGTCCCCAAGGAGAGGCTCCCGGACGCTGCACCCACAGCCCCTCCCTGGGCTCCGCTCTGGACTTTTTCCCCTTTGTCATTTGTTCATGAACTTCCTGAGAAATGGGATTTATTAGCTTGATGACACTGATTAGTCAGTAAAGGAGGTAAAAAATACAGGTGGAATGGGCTTAAAAATCATCAAAGTTGTAACTGGAAAGAAAGTTGGAAGCAATCTAGGCTTTTTTTGTCTTTTTTTTAAATTTGGGGATGAAATTCACATACATAAAATGAACCGCTTTCAGGCGCGCAGTTCAGCGGCATCCCACTCACGGCCCCGGCAGCCACCACCTCTCTCTAGGGCCAGCACATCTGCGTCGCCCCCCAAGGAGACCCCTCCCGTCAGCGGTCACCCCCACCCCCTCCCCAGCCCCCGAAAACCACTGACCCACTTGCCAGCTGTGGATCTGCCTGTTCTGGACGTTTCGTGTAAGTGGACTCACAGGCTATGCGGCCCTCTGTACCGGCTCCTTCCATCTGCCATCCAAGGTCCATCCGCCTGCAGCCCGTCCGGAGAAACCGTGGGCCTTGGGAGCTGCGGGACCACGGTTTCCCCTGCCCCAAGGGTGGCCAGTGGGTCACACTCGAGGCGTCCCCTGCAGCCTGGCAGGGTCAACACAGCAGCCCGGGCACTGGACATCGCCGCCCAGAACAGGTCCCCCGCTCCCCAGACACAGTGCCGGCACAGAGGCTGCCCCTTGGGTCACTTCCAGAGGCCGCCGCATCCCTGACAACCCGCAGAAGCCATAGGTCGGGGTTCGGAAGCTGCTGGGCTTCCAGCGCTGCCCCCACCAGGCGCGCGGAGAAAGGATGAGCAGATCCCAGCCCGGCGACCACGGGCGTGAACTCTCGGCGCGGAGGCCCTGTAGACACATCTTGAAATAATCACGCTGAGAGCAGCCGATTCTCGGATTCTGGGCAGGCAGCCCGCACCTCGCTGCGCCCGCCCGCGTGACAGGATGCAGCTGGGGGGTGGGGGCCCTGCCTGGAGGGGGGAGGGGCTCTCACAGGGGCACCGGGAGCCGCGATGAGCGCGTGAATACCTCCTGGAGGAGGTAAGGGTTTCGCGTCGAACACGCGAGTTGACCGTGTGTCAGGCATCCCCCGGGGGCTGTTCTCCTGAAGGCTGGCTGGGCACCTACACCTGTACTCGGCGGTGGCAAGATGTGCAGAAGGAGAAGAGATAGAGCAAGCAGGGTGCCTGGACCCCAGAGAGAGGGCGTCTGCCGTCAGCAACGACGGGCAGCGCTGCTGGTCGGGGCTGGGGTGCCAGGGCCCTTTCCTGGGGTCTCGGGGCTGAAGGGGGTCGCTCTCCAGGAAGAGGATGCTGCCGAGAACAGCCGCCCCCGGGGCCTCTGCAGGCACGTCCAGCCCGCCACCTTCTTGGCTGGAAGGCCCACCTGGGGGGAGAAAGCCCAGCCTGGCTTTCAACAGCCCAGGGCAGGAGGACAGAGCCCCCAGCCTCACCCCGCAGCAAGGGGGTGGACGGAAGCGCCTGTCCCTGTGGTTACAGGGGTCCCCCGCAGAGAAGTTGCTGCGTGACCCAGACATTCACGTCTACCCAGAACATGTGCTCGTGACCTCATTTGGAAAAAGCGTCTTTGCAGATGTGACTGAGGGTCTCGAGACAGGATCACTGGGCATCGGAATGGGGCCAAGAGCCGGGGGCCCCAGGTTTGGTTTGGCTGAGCATCCCTGAGGGGCTGGGTCTACGCAGAGACATGTGGGCAGGACGCCAGCCCAAGTGGGCACTGTGGGGTCAGTGCCTTGCCCCCCATCACCAAGTAACAGCCTCTGACAGGTTTCTGTGCTCTTTGGAAGAAGCTGAAGATTTCGGAGAGTCCCAGCCTACGATTTCACGTGTTGAGGCGTCTCTGCTCCGCCCTCCAACCTGTCCAGTCCCCAGTCTCACTGCGCCTGCCCTGGAGCCCTCAGGCCCTGCCCAGACCTGCTGGTCCGGGCTGGCTGCTGCCCCTCTCTGGGCTGTAAACAGGGGCTGAGCACCCACGCCACCCTGTGTCTGCTGGCTAGGCCTCTGAGCCCATCCCCAGGGCGGGAGGGCTGCCTGGGCAGAGAGCAGCCTGAGGGACACGCGGGTTGGGGGGTGGCTTGCAGAATCAGCCTCTCCCGTGGGGAGCCCCAGCGACAACGCGGGGCCCCGGCCTTCTCTGAAAGCTGCCGTTTCCATCCTTGGACCAATCTGAGGAGCCTCGGTGCAAGAGCTGCCACCTGGAGAACGAGATGCAGTGGCGTCACGACGCGGGGTGTGAGTGCTGCTGGGAGCAGCTCAGAAGGCTCAGAGCTGGAGGCGGAAGGGAGGGCACCTCCTTCTCTCCTCCACAGGAGGCGGGACGGGCTCTCACAAGCAAGGACCGCAGGCCCCTCTCCTTGGGCAGCCTTGTGGGTCCGGGTGGGCGAGGGTGGGAGGGAAGCCGGCGGGGCCCATGCTCACCCCAGCCCTGCCCCCAGGGCGCAGCCAGCAGTGCGGGCGTCTCCAGGTCCCCAGCCCCCATCCCGGGCTCCCAGGGCAGCAGATGGCAGGCCATCCTCAAGGCCAGGCCCAAAGTTCCGTCCTGAAGGCCGGCGAGTGCGCGCTGGGCTGCAGTGACTGCCCCGCAAACAGCCTCCGGGTGCAGCTCTCAGCCTCTCAGCGTGCTGGCCGCCAGGGGTCAGGACAGGCCGGCCCTGCTCCAGAGCCGGGGTCCTGGCGGGAAGAGCAGCTGGGGTGCAGAAGCTGGGGCCGGAATCACGCCCAGCGTGGTGGGGGACTCTGGCCGCCCCCCAAGTGCCCCGCATGGTCCCTGCGCGTGGCCTGGGCATTCTCACGGCCTGCCTTCCGCGGGGCAGTGGGGCTCCTTCCGTGGCCCTCAGGACAAGAGCAAGTCCTGGCAAGAGGGTGGCCCCTGTGACCGGCCTGGGGGGCCGGCGGTCACCTTGCTGACCCCACACCTCACACATGAGCCTCAGGTGGGTGTCAGAGACCCTGCTCCACAGGAGGCGGTCCCACAAATCTGTGGCCATGGGTCCCCCAGGATCCGGAGGGTCGGAGTCACAGTTTGAAGGGAGGAGGGGCTGACTCCAGGCCTCAGAGCCTGGGAGCAGAGCTGGCCGGGACCCCCACTCTTCCTGGCCCAGCCTGCCCTTGCTGGCTCCAGCGTCCCCGAGGCAGCCCAGGGAGTGGGACCCGCCCTGAAGTGCCTCATGGGCTTTCTGAGACCCTGAAACAGAGACCCCACAGGGCTCTTCTCTGGAAGGAGACCAAGCGGAGAAAAGCAGCTCTGTCCTGGCCTGTCTAGGGGGCATCCGATGCCCAGCTTCCTGTCCACTCACCAGGGGCTCTGCCCACTTGGCCTGCCCCGTCTCAGCCCCCAGCTTCCTTCCCAGCGACACCAAATCCCCGGCCCAGGGCCCCTGGTCGCACGTGTGACCTCAGCAGGGCTGGCACCGCCCACACCTAGGGTCCAGAGCTGCTCAGAGGCCCTGGATCACCGCGGGGCTGGGGTGGGGCGTGGGGGAGCCCACAGGTTGGGAACATGCCTGGCACTCAGCCCTGACGCTCCCCCTGGACAGCACACACACACATATGTGCACATGGCCTGGGCGAGTCCACTTCGGAGCTCACTTCGGCCAGACTAGAGAGAAAGAAGCTTCTGGTGACATAGAGCCATGCTCTGGACAGGTCGGTTTTGTCAAGCGTCGTCATCGGGAAGGAGGTGCCCGGGCTGGGGCGCGGCAGCCGGCAGCGGGCGGGGCTGAGCACACAGGCTCCTGCCCAGCACGCTGCTCTCGATTCTGAGACCGGCCGCAGGCTGGACTCGCCAGTGGGACAGGGCAGTCACTGTGCAGTGCGGGTGAGGAAGCAGAGGTCATAGAGGCGACACCACGTCACCCAGCCGGTACAGCTGCGGTCCCAGTACAGCAGCCGGGCCGGACGCCTCTCCGCCCGCCCTCACCTGCGGGAGCACCTGCTTGCCTACATGTGGCGAGAGACGGGATGCGGCCAGGCGACGGGGCCTGGGTTGTGCTGCCCAGGGTCCCTGGGTGAAGCAGGAAGATGCTGGATTCCAGTTCTCAGCGGGAGAGCCATCGGTGGGTGCGCTGAGCCCAGCGCCATCCTACCTCCCCCCAGGTGCAAGCGGCCGCCACACCGAACCCAGCCCCCGATCCCAGGAAAGCCTGGGATGGGTGGGGCACCCCGGTCACCCCACAGCCTGGGAGGCACCCTCTGAATAGTGAGGAGGCCTGGACCGCTCAGGATCACCTGCGGGGGTCCTGCTTGCAAACACGGTTTCTTTCAAACCTGCAACCTCCCAGACACCGGCTGCTGGGGCCACGAAGCTACGAGTCCTTCCCCCAGTCCAGGCCCTGCCCGAGAAGACACACTGACGCATGCGCAGCTTGTCAGGGGGCCGCGCGATGTGGCGGGGAGACGGAGCAGCCAGCACAGGGCGGCGCACGACGCAGGGTCCAGGAGCAGAGCCCACAGCTGGGGCCTAAGGCCCACCGGCCTCCACACCCACCGGGCTGGACTGCAGCCCGGCAACAGGCCAACTCCAGGGCTCCCCCAGTCTACGCACGGCCTCCACGGGCTGCCTGGCCAGATGTCCCATCAAACGTTTCCTGAGTGCCACCAGGGCCCGCTGGTCCTAGAATGGGGACACGAGAGGCCAGCCCTGGTGGACACTCCCCACGCACTTGCTGAGGGTGAGCCGGGCCCCTTCTGCCCTCAGACTCCTGTGGCCACGAGCCGTGCTGCAGGGGCCGGGCCACCTCTCCACATGCCACAGGACAGGCTCGAGTGCCCCCGAGGGGCGGGTGCAGGAGCAGAACTGCGGTACGGGGCCTGCCGCCCGCCCCCTCTCGGGCTCTGAGTTGGAGGAGGACTTTCTCTGTGGAGGGTTGAGTCTGGGGACCGACAGGGCGCTGGACAGCCCTTGCAGAGCAGAAGCCGTTTATTCCCCGCTGCGGCTCCTCCCACGACTCCCCAGCCCCGTTAAAACCATGCAGGTGAAAACCGGACCTACCTCGCGAGGACAGGCCCGGGGGGCGGGGAGCCTGGCGAGCGAGGAGGGGTGTGGCCTGGGGTGTGGTCCGCAGGGGGCGAGGCCTTGATGGGCGTGGCCAGGAGGGGCGCGGCAGAACGCAGGCCTACGGAGGAAGAGCCCACTGGGAGCGGCAAACTCATTCTCTCCAACGAAGGGCCAGCAAGTGCGCTGAGCTTCCCACGTCACCAAAGCAGGGTGGGGGTGTTCAGCCGCTCAACAAGCTCGGGGCATCCAGGTCACAGGGACAGCAGCAGACAGCGCCAGCCGGCGCCTGGGCACGGGGAGCAGTCCCCGCAGGAACGCTCTCCAAGGACTCACCTGTCCGGAGCCCGGACGGTTCCCTGACTCAGCCCTCCACAGAGAAAGTCCTCGGCCCACCCACAGCCCGAGAGGGGGCGGGCGGCAGGCCCCGTGCCCTGGTCCCAGGTCCTGGAGCGGCAGGTGGCCTCAGGCCGGGTGGGGCCGCGGTCGGCGCTGCACAGGACGGCGTCTGCAGGCTGACCACTGGGGAGGTTCTCCACGAGCCGCCTTGCCTTCTCCCTGCTCCTAACACCAAGCACCCAACGTTTGGATTGGGAACGACACTGGGTCCCCACGTCGGCCACACGGCCGTAAAAGCACTCCCATCGGGTTGATGTAAGCCTGATGCTCTAAGGAACCTTCAGGGGAGCGTGTCACTAATAAGTGTCAAGCTTCATGACCTGGAAAACTGGAGCATCCACCTGACGTCCCCACAGAGCAGTCACAGCCACCTCCGCCTGGCAAGGCTGTGCAGCGTGGGGGCGAACGGAAGGGACCCTTCGGGAGGTGCGTTAGGTGTACAGGACGTTGAAGGTGAACCCACTACCCTCGTCCGCTCCTGTTTCTTCTAACACTGGATCCTCCACACACCTGGCCCTGCCCTCGGGTCCCGAACCCTGAGCAGCTTCCTTGACCTGCGTGGCTTTTTCCTTGGGCCACCGGGCACCACGCAGCTGAGGCCTCGCATGACGTCATCTGGGCCTAGAAACTAATTCTGCTTCAAACTCAGCATTGTTTGTGTGGACGGAAATAATCAATAGACAATCTGTAGCAGGAAGGGAAAGGAGTTTTACTCAAGTCGAACTGAGGACCATAGCCTGGGAGACAGATTCAAGAAGCACATGAATTGTGTCCTCCGGACTATAAGAGGGGGGAGGCCTGTAAAGGGAAACCCCGCAAAATCGCATCAGGTGTTTGTCAAGAGTTAGGACTGGAGCGGGCAAGAAGGAAGGGTGCTTGGGTCGGCTGGGCTTCAGAATGCACAGTTACCAGGGGAAACCTTGAGACCGTGAGGGTGCAGGTGGCGGCGACTAGCAAACAGTTTTGAGGACAGCTGGTGATGGCCTTGAGTCTCATACAGGTCAGAAAATTCAAGTTCTCGGGGCTTCCCTGGTGGCACAGTGGTTAAGACTCCACGCTCCCAATGCAGGGGGCCCAGGTTTGATCCCTGGTCAGGGAACTAGATCCCACATGCGTGCCACAACTAAGAGTTCGCATGCCGCGACTAAGGAGCCTGCCTGCCGCAACTAAGACCTGGTGCAACCAAATAAATGAATAAATACATACATATTTTTTTAAAAAATGAAAGAAAATTCAAGTTCTCGAGACTTCCCTGGTGGTCCAGTGGTTGAGAATCCTCCTTCCAATGCAGGAGACTCGGGTAGCATCCCTGATTGGGGAACTAAGATCCCACATGCCGCAGGGCAACTAAGCCTGCACACTGCAACTACTGAGCCCACGCGCTCTAGAGCCTGTGCGCTACAACTAGACAGAAGCCCACGTGCCGCAACTACTGAGCCTGCGCGCCACAATGAAGATCCTGCGTGCCGCAACAAGACCCAACACAGCCAAATGAATAAGTAAATACTTTTTTAGAAAAGAAAAAGAAAACTCAAGTTCTCAGTGAAGCAGGAACTGTCTGAAACCACATCCACAACGGCCCCCAGCTCCATCCTCGAAGCCTGAACCACAGTGACTCCATTTTGATTGTCAAATGCATCCTTTTCTTCAATGGTTAAAGCAGAAGCGCGTGTTTGAGAGGCCATAAGTTCAAGCCAAATCACATATGAGCCAAAATGACCTCCCCACACCTCAACGTGTGACCATCTCGTCAGTCACACACACTCTTTAATTCTAGGAATTTTCTAGGAATGCCACTGCTGTGTAAATCACGGGGAGAATTTACTTTGCAGCGTTGGTGACTTTGTCAAGCCCCGAGGCCCCTCCTGAGTCAGTCACCAGTGGCAAATCCTCCCCAGTATTTGAGTCAGAATTCCACGTTTGTCGTGGCCTGAATGTGTTAACCACCAAGAGCAGAGGGACTGCTCTATAAGGAATGGACAACTTCATCTTCTCCTTCTGCAACAGCTGTACCTGAGGATCTCAGGTTCCTGTTATGGCATTAAAGTGACTTTTTAAACTAGGCATGTAATTAGGTTATAGTTTCTGGGAATTTCACCACAGACAGTAAAGGAGGCATTCAAGGGTATTTGTTATAAAGGGAGTGTGAGTCCTAAGGGCTGCAAAGCCCGGTCGCCCCACCATCACCACGCCCCCAGGCTCCCGCCCGCCCCTGGCCACCCGTGGGCAGCACCCCACCCCCCAACCAGGACACAAGCCTCCAACCCCAGGCTCCCTGGACTGCATGCAGGCCTCGGCTGCAGAGGCCTCCCCCTGGGCATCTTTCCCACACCGCCAGGGGCCGCCTGAGACCCGCGTGAGGCGCACAGGAAGAAAAGGTCCTCCAGGAACCATGGTGAAGGGCATCGGACCGCAGGGCCATGGGGCTGGCTCATCACAGGTGTCCCCCTGCAGGCGGGTGCGGTGGGCCCAGGGCGGCCGCAGCGAGGGGCCCCACACGGGGAAGGGAACGTCACAGAAGGAAGAGCCCAGGCGGGCTGCCAGCCGCCTGGGAGACGCCTAGCTACCACGGTCCCCTCCCTCCAACCTGGAAGAAGCAACGTGGAACTGTGTCTGCAGGAGGCTGGCCGTCCAGGGGAGTCAAAGGGACAGGATTTCTTTGACCAAAATGAGTGGCCAGTGCACGGGCGTCTGAGAAGGGGGATCTGACCTGTGCACTGATCTTCTCTAACCAAGGGACCCCCTGAAACACCTGCCAGGAAAGAATGTGCCCTCGGTGAGTCTGAGGCCCATCCGCACCCACACATGTCCGCACTGGCGCGCACCAGGCCAGCCCCCCGGATGGCGCGGCTGGTTTCTCATTTAAAAACACAGATAATGTTTTAAAAAAACGGCGGCCAGAGACAGGCAGGGCAAGTCCCTGTGGCACTCAGCTTCCACCGTCGGAGACTCAGGAACGCAGGCCGGCTAGGTGACGGCACGGTCCCTCGACTCCAAGTAAGACGTGCGAGTCTGCCAAGAAAGCGTCAGCGGGGCGGCAGCAAGCATCCTGGGTGAGGTGTGCGCGCTCTGTGTCAAGAGTGCGAACGTCACCAGGACGCACGCAGCTTCCTCTCTGGCACTGAAATAAGACCGAGACAGAAAATTGGAAAAGGGGAATTTATTTATTAAAGAAAAGTCGTCTGCGAGCTCTTCTACTTAAGTTAGTGCCCTTGACGTTAACACTTTGGATTGAAACATGCCATCTTTCAAATAACAAGTGGACTCTACAAGCAGCGCCTACAGGTCAATTCAAGTAGCGTTTCAAGAGCCCAGAGGGACACTGGAGGGAGGTGACCCCTTCCCGGGGTGACGACCTTGTCTGTAAACACTGTCAGAGGTTAGAGGCACGGCCGAGCGCGCTGCCGCCACAGAGGTTTTTCAGCAGGAAGATCCAAGCACGAGTGTGGCCTGGGTGCCCAACACCCAGGGTGGGGCCCCCTCCGCCCCGCCCTTCTCCCCTCCCCAGCCCAGGGGCACCCCGGGGTCTGCCCGCTCTTCCCAGCCCTCGGCTGGGAAGTAAGAGGCCGCCCTCCCGGGCCCGGCGGCTGGAGCACGCGGCCTACGTGCGGTTCAGGGTCTGGAAGATGCGGGAGATCTGCAGCATGACTGGGCCCGTCTCGGGGTCGTTCATCCACTGGGTGCTGTTCAGCGGGCTCTCCAGCATGTCTTCAAACGCTGCGGGGACACGGCGGGGCTGCCTGAGGGACCGCACCCCACAGACCCGGACATGGGGCTGCAGGAACTAAAGGGGACGTCCTCTACAGCCAGGGGCCCAGAAACCCCTTCTAGCCACCATCCGACAGTGTCTAGTCTGCTGATCAAGAGAGGTGACACAGGGCACTGCTGCTGGCAGGGCAGGGCGGCGTGCCCGCGCGCTCACGGGCACGGCGATTCTGGAAAGCAGTTTGGCACCAGCTACCGGGAATCTTAAAATAGTGACAGCCTGTGACTCAGTAACTCCACTTCCAGCCCTACCCTGACAAAACAGTCAAATGCAGAAAAGACTTACATAAGGATACTGTTGCCAATTTAATAATACCTGACTGGAAAAATCAGAATGTTCAATGTTAAGGAATGACTTAAAAACAACAACTAGCACATTAAAAATGAGCAGTTCTTTGTAATGAAAACTTTGAATTTCTAAACACTTCCATAAAATGTCCGCCCACAAACAGAGGTGCCCCCAGCAAACAGCTCTACAGCCCAGACACACGCCGGCCGACTTGGTGGAGACTCACCAGCAACCGCAGGGCGGACGGTCGCCCTCACGTCTGGGAAGCACGGCTCTATGCCAGACCTTGTCACGTCGGCCCACGTCGAACCATGTCAGTGAAAGTGGTCCCAAGTTTATGGGCTTCACGGGAAGCATTTATTCAAGGCGCTCACAGCTGCTCAGGGCCACAGGGCCTCACCGCAGGGCTCAGCATGAAAGTCTGATTTCATTACGTTTACGACCTGACGCCCCCACCACCACCAAGCCCTCCTGATTAAAATCCTCTGCAAACCAGTTAAAAATATCAGAAAGAGAATCCAGAAAGATGACGTGACATCTGAGAGAACGAAATATAGCGGGTTTAGCAAAAGTAATTCCAGAAGGAGGAGAGAGCTGCACAAAACGATGAAAAAAGCATTAAGTATGAAAATCCAGAGATGAAGATGTATCTGAGGAAGGACTTTCTCCTGCACGTCTCGTGCATTAAAAATGAAAAGTGCGGCATGCGACCAAGGATGCTCCTAATGTATAAAGAGCCGTAAACAAAGCCCTAAGGTCAACAAGGCAGCTGAAACAGGACGGATGGACGGTGCAGAGGGGACAAGTGAACGAACACCAACGGCTGGAGGAAAAACAAAGGAATAGACGGAGCCTCTGGGTCCCTGTGCGAGGGGTGGGGGTGAGCGCGGCACCTCAGCCAGACACAGGCCCCGTCAGCTGTCAAGACGTCACCAAGAGCTTAAACGTCTGTATTCTTTGACCGGGTCATCTGACTTAGAGCTACCTGTCCTTAGGGAACGGGAGCTGCACCCAAAGAGTAGGTGGAGTAGGTTCAAAAGCAACAAAACGAGAAACAATCTAAACGACCAGAAACAGGGGAATAGTATTTGTTAAATAACGTGGCAGATCTATAGACTGAAACACCTGTACCGCTAAAATCTCATTTTTAAAAGAGTAAAAAGTGCACCAAGAGAAAAGGCATCAAATGGGATGAGAAAATAAGCACAATAAAGTTGCCCCGCAGCGTGGCTGCATCTGTTCCAGAGCCCGCGGGACCACCAGGAGGAAACCCGCTGATGAGGGAGAGGTGACTTCCACTTCTTCACGCTTTTCTGCGCTTCTCCAAATGTTCTATAATGACTATTGTACTTCATCTAAAGAGATAAAGGTCATTAAAAATCCTACCGGAAATGTCCTGAGAGAAGTGTGTAGCTGCAGGGGTGCCCACAGGCCGGTGACCTCACAGGCACGTCATTCTCTCCAGGCCAGGACTTGGCGGCTGCAGGAGGCCTGGGACCTGGGGCCTGAGGGGGCAGGACCCTGGGCCAGTGTGTGTCCTGTCCAGGTCACCGACTCAGAGCCTGCAGACTGGGTGGCACTCACTCCGTGTGGTTTGTTTTAGAAATGGGAGAAACACTCAATTTAGCAGATGTAAAACCACACGGTCATCTCAATAGATACGGAAAAAGCATCCAGTGAAAACTGACCACCTCTCCATGATTAAGAACTCTTAGCGTCTAAACTGGAGGGAAAGGGGAACTTCCTTAATCTGACCAATTATGTCTTCAGAAATTAAAAAAAAAAGCCTACAGCAAATCACACACTCAGTGGTCAGGTACTAAAGGAATCGCTTTAGAAAAGGCTTTGGACAGACCCCAGGCAGCATATGTGAATCTCCCGAGGTGGCCGAGGAGCCGGAGGGCGGGAAGATACGCTCTCGGTGTGGAAAGGACTGCCGTGCGCCTGGTACCAAGAACGAAAATAAACTCACGATAAGACACATCACTGAAGTACAGAATTTGGGTACAAAGAGAAAAATTCCCTACTTTATGCCACACACACCTCCAGGTAGATCACAGACTTCAATAAGAAACTTTAAAACTACTAGAAAAAGATAAAGGTGAAGGTCTTCCTGACCTTGGGATCAGAGGGCTTTCTTTAAACATTGACATCATCAATGAAACCGACACGTTCAGCTGCATTAAAATACAGGATATCTGTTCATCAAAGTGATAAATAAAGAAGCCAGAAACCGACGAATGATCTTTGAGATCTAAACGTCTGTTAAAGGATCAGTGCGTGGCAGGCATGAAGAAGTTTCTGAGTGATAAGAAGACGACCCAACAGGGAAAGCAGCCGCACGTCAGGCAGAAGGCCTTTCCCAGCGGAGGCCCTAGAAGAGGCTGGAACTTCTGGGAGGGGCTGGGCCTTAGAGACCAGGGAAATAGCCAAGCACGCAGAAGCACCTGTGCCTCCTGGGCGGCTGCTCTGGGAGGGCCGGCGGCAGGGCTGAGCTGCTGTGGACGGGGACGGGGGTGGGGTGGGGAGGGGGTGGGTGCCCTTTCTGGACAGCAGGCTCAACACACACACACACACACACACACGCCTGGGCCCCGCCAGCCCGGCCCGGGGCACAAGGCCTGCGGAAACCGTCCTGCAACGGGAGCGGCCACGGCAGCGCGCAGGCCAGGAAGCCACGCAGGCACCGCCGGGCAGCAGTGCAGCGCAGTCAGCCACGGTACTGACGCCACCCACGCAATGAAGCACTTTACGGCCCTGCGGAAGGTCGGTCCCAGCAGCTGGCCCAGAACACAAAAGGCGGCAACTGAATGGTCTGAGCGCACAGACACCCGCGGCAACGCGGCCAAGGAAGCAAAGGAGTGGCAAACGCTCGCGTGGTCACCGCAGCAGGGGGCGGGGGGCGCCCCAGGGACCCTAGGCTAAAGTTGAGTGGCAGGAACACGGTTATTAGTTTTATTATTACTCTTCAAAGTTACAAAAATTATGTATGCTTTTGAATGTGTATTATATCTCACAGTCAAAACAAATGCCAAAGAAACCCTTACAAAGAGTAAGAGCTACAATCAACCAGCAGCCCCTCACACACGGCCCTAAGCTGCTGGGTGCTGGCTACACTCTCCCAGACTAGATAACCCACTTTAACTGGTTCTTCACACCTTGAATGGAGTCACCGCACAAGAGGCTGTCACGCCACGAGCACGACCTGATTTCCGGGCCCTACGGTGACTCAGGCTGCAGCTGCCCGGGACCCTGCAGGGGCAGCTGCTGGGGCGTGGCGGCTGTGGTATCGTCCGGCGACATCTGTGTGGCAGGCAGGTCCCGCCCCTGCACAAGCAGAAAGAAGGCACACACCTAGTAAGGTTTTAGGGTTGGTCAGGCCCAGCTGCACCACGGGGTTATCCAGGATGGCCTGAAACAGAGGGCTGTCGGGGTCGATGCCCTTGTCCAGCTCCTCAGGAGAGGGCCTGCGGTCTCCCAGCAGCCACTCGCACTGCGAACACAAGAGCAACAGCTGTTAGCGCCCTCCAGACCCCATCAACCCAAACACTGCAGCCAGGGCTCCTGGTCAGCTCCCAGGGCTGCCCTGACCGGCAGGGGCCTTGACAGAAAAGCCAGCCCAGCCCAGACTCAGCTGCTACACACGTCAGGACGGGCCGCACACAGGAAGCACCAGCCTGGCTTTGCTGGCAGATCCTGGCACCGCAGTGCAACGTAACGGCTGCAGCTTCTCCAGGCCCTGAACCGGGCGCCAGCTTCACCCGCCCGAGCGTTGGGAGAAGAGGTTAAGACATGCACCGCACACCCGGGCTCTGTCGCGGGAAGCGGCGCTGGGCGTGAGCGAGCGCCCCTCGGCTCATCCGTGAGTGAGGAACGGCTAAAGCACAGGCCCACCTCGCCTCCCTGGTTCCTGTGGGCCAGACTGGCTCTATTCCCTCAAGTGCACCAAGTTGTCGCCCCCAGCCCCTCCCCAGGCAGCTCTCCATCGGCTGCGGGCGCGTGTGCACAGGGTGTAACACAGTCACCCCCAGGACATGTACGTTTTTCTGAAAGGCAAAGCCCAGAATTTTCTCAATATTTAAAAACTTGCATACTGTTTGAACCATCTACCCATTGTTTCACTTCAAAAGCAAAGTAACGGACTGCACGGGAAGGTGACCCAACACACAGCGCTCAGGACACACGCGGTGCCCCGGGCGCGGCCTGTACTCACGGCGGCGCTCTGCTGGTTGTTGCTCACTCTGAGGGCGTCTATCACTTCCTTTTCATCGAATCCCATCTCCATCAGGGAAACGACGGCCTAGAGGAGAAGCCGCAGGCCTCAGTGCCGTGCTCACGGGGGCCCCGGCAGCAAGGCTGTGGGGTTGAGCCACGTCTCACGAGCAGCACCTTGGCAGGGGATGTCTTAAAGCAACACCGTGGGGTTTTCTCTCTCAAGACGCTGTTTCCCTACAGCTCTGCTGAAACACTTCTTGGTTTTCTGAACGACAGAGGGACGGAGCCGGGAGGTGGAAGGCGCACCTGCTCTTGGCCAGAGGCTCGCCTTCCCACCCCAGGTCCTTCTAGGTGTGTCCCCGTGACTGTCTGGGTAGACCTGTCCTCACAACCTCACGCACCCTATTCCAGAGGGCTCGTCATCCAGGACGAGCGTGTCAGAGAAAGCTCACATCAGCAGTGCCCATTTGAGCGGAGACAAGAATGTCAGTGATTTGTGACACACTTTATCTTTAAAAAGAAAAATGAAACTAAAATTAATTCTGAACGTGTTTAGCAAAATTTAAGCTGCAAGTTCAACACGTGCTGCCTTTTGGAGGGAACACCTTTCGGACAAAAGTCACATAACGACACATTCCTTCACTTTATCCTTGACTTATTCTACAACCTTTGAAAGGCTCAACTCTGCCCAAAAAGGTAAAGCCTCCATCAAAGTTTCAAAGGATTCTCTTAATTCCTGGAAGGTCGGACCGTGCCCTTTAAGGTCCTGACGTCATCTTCCCCCAGCTGTCGCACGGATGTCGGCTGGCCTCACGCCGCCGGCCCCAGCCACCATGTGGATGCTCGCGCGGCCCCGGCACTCTCTGGCCTCGTGGACACCACCCCGTGCACTGTGCAGTCAGTCTGCACTGTTTCAAAGAGAGCCCAGCAGAAGCAGCAGCAGCGGGCTGGTCGGGAGGGGCGCTCAGCTGGAGCAAGCGGCGTGCAGTGAGCTCTTCACAGTCAGTGCTTTCTGCTTAGGATCCACTTCCTCTGCCTGCCGGGGCCACTTCCTGTCTCCAGGGCCCCGTGAGCAATCGCTGGGCGCAGGGCCCACCACGCGGTAGCATTTTGATATCAAGGTCACATAAAATCGCCCGGAATCTACCCTGAAACCCAAGGATAGGACAGCCTTTGCCACTGGTTTCAATAAAAACCATCCTCTCTCCAGACTTCTGTCTCAGCCCAGGAAATGATGCCCCAGGACATCTGGGGGTGATTCCAGATGCTCCGCCCGCCTGTCTTCCCAGCACTGGGAGAGGGAACCTGCGCCCACAGGCCCTGCACGGTCACTGTCCTGCCTACAGCTGGGGGGGTGCTGGGGGGGCTGTTAGGAGCAGGGGGTGCAAGGCAGCAAAACGTCTGTTTGGGTCTCAAGTCCAAGCCCTGCTGTCCGATCCAGTCTCCCCAGGATCTAAACTAACGTCTGGATCCTTACCGGCCCATCCCCCTGACTGGTACAGGATCAAAGGCCCTATAGTCCCTCAAGCCTCGACACCCTTTTGGGAAAATGAGCATGTTAAGACGGTCAAGAACGACACCCGGAGGAGGAAAGGCCTTTAAGTCGGTGACCAAGACCGTGAACTACCCGGCAGCAGCCCTGACGAGGCCCACGCAGGACCTCCACGGGAGAAAGCGTGGAGCCCGACAGCACAAGGACCCACCCACGGAGAGGCTGCCCTTCCCGAACAGGGGCCCAAGTGCCAGACCTGGGCTGGGTTCCCCAAAAGACTAAGCCAACGAGATACACTTCCTTCAGGACCGGGAAACTCGGGACTAAAGTCACACAGGTACTTCTGAACACATAGCAGAACTCAAAAAGGGAAAATCCCGAAGAACCAGAAACAAAGGAACAAGAAACTAGCCTCCCAGACGGTGTGCCCTGGGGGGATGGCGGGCACAGGTCTCATCGGTGCAGGGCTGGGGCCTAACATCACACACAGGACACCGACCTCGGGTCCATGCAAGGCAGGGGGCTGGAGCTTCAAACCAGGACCCTGAGCAGGGTCTGCATCCCCAGAGAGAGGGGCAGGGGAAGACCCACACCCCAGCGCCTTGGGTCACACTCCGCGTGGCCCAGGAGCCCTGCCAGATGGTTAGCACGAAAGCTGGCCCCTGGCTCGGGGTCCCGCTCAACCCCGCAGAAGCAAACTCTGAATCAACCACAGAGGGCACCCCACGGCCCGGCCACTGGGGAGTCCCACGGAAACACAAGCCCACAGGTGAGCCCACGATGAGGCATCACACCCTGAGAAAACCAGGCCACAGGCAGAATCAGGAGGACACGAAGAATCGGAGCCCTAACACCTGGAGCAGACAGAGCTATGATCTGAAAAAAACAGAACATCCTCGAAATATGAGAAACAGCCAAGAAGGTTCAATTAAAATTACACCTAATGACAGAAGAGACAGTGACAGAGAACAGGGCGACGCGAAAGCATCAAACACGAAGTGACGGTGAAGAGGAGGCCGTACAGATGCACATAAGGGCAGCTGGCCAAGTACAGCCAGAGGCACCGGGACCCCGGGACCCTGAACCCCACAGACGCCGGGTTACCTGGTGGCCGGCAGCCTGACCAGCCTCCCCGCTCAAAAGACGGTCCCCGAGGTGGGCGGGTGACCCTCCAGTCTCTGGGCAGCACCCCGGACCAACCCCTCGGCACGAGGACACTTATAATACGGACAGGACCCAATCGCGAGTTTTTCACAAGATGCCAGGTGTGTGGACTAACTGTTCGGAGGAAAACACAGCCACCTGGATGCCAGTGAGGAAAACTTCAAGCTGAACCCGGGGACTCAAGGGGCCCCAGGCCTGTCTGCAGACTCCTCCCCCTGCCTCGCTTCCTACAGGGCCGGCGGCTCAGCCTGAGGTCGCCAACGTGGCGGCAGCTTCCTCTGCATGACGCGGCCTCGGGAGCCTGACCAGCACCTCTACCTGCCCGACCCAGGCCCGTCAACACGTACCCGGGCGTCTGCGCGGAACTCCCTTTTCCTCCGGATCTTCTTGAAGATCTCCGTCAGCTCGTCTCTGTCCTCCTCACCCTCCGCACTGGTCCCGGCGGCAGCGGCGGGGGCGGCCTCGGCGCCCGCCTCTCCCTGCAAGGCCGGGCCTGGAAGCGGCGTGTCTATGGTGGGGTCTTCTGCGTGCTCGATTAGCCACTCCATGGCCTGGGGCACCGACATGCTGCAAGGTAAGACGGGCTCTGTGCAGCACCCCCAGGCCAGGGAACCAGGGCCTTTGTTTCCCCAAGAAAAGCCTCTCGGACTTCATGGCTTCCCTACCACGAGCTGCCGACCCCTGTAATGAGGATCTGGCATGTCTGGAGCTCTGGCCCTGCCCCAAACTGCCCTGAGGCCCCGGCCAGAACACGGAAACCCACGGGCAAAGTAAAGGAAACCAAACCCGGGAGGTACACCCGAGAGTTTGGGTCCAAAGCAAAGAAGAACACAGCCCACTGACCACCCGTCAGTTACAGACGCTTTATTTCAGATGTGAACATAAACGAAGAGCAAGTAACTAGAAACAGGACTACAGGGGACTGTTGTGGACACCACCACATAAACTTCTGCAGTTGACCACGGCCCTGCTGTGAGCAGGATTCGATGTGAGTTACCATAAAACAACAGCCCAGTGAAATGCACAGAACCATCATCATACATTGCGTTCCCAGTACGTGAGTCGATTTCCAACGCCCTGGAACACCTGGAGATGCCCAGTCACGTTACTTCCGGGACATGCATTTCAGGTCCTCTTTAAACACTCACACGTACTGGAAACAATTCAATCAAAGGGTTTGGGTCCCACGGGGGACCCCACAAGACCAAGCCTGCCGTGTGTGGCGAGGGAGCACGTACTGGTTTAGCCGCAGGGCCTTCACGGCTCTGCTCTCGGGAAAGCCCATCTCTGTCAGCTGCCGCAGGGCCGCCTCGTCCACACGGCCGTCCTCGTCCTCGTCCAGCATGGCTGCGGGCAAGACACGGCACTGTGAGGGCCTCAGGCAGCGCCCGGCCGCGCGAGGGGTGCTCGCCCGAGCCCCTTGGGGGACCGCCACAGTGTCTGAGCACCAGGCGTTTGCGGCAAGTCTCTCACAGCTCAGAAAAGCCGCAAGGGGACCATCGGCTGTCGCCTGCGTCAACACGGGACGGCGGGGAGAGCACTTCACCAAGCCTCCACCCACTGGCCCTTTCCAGGTGCAGGGAACGGCCAAGGGTGAGCGTCCACCCTGGGGCTCGCTCCTACCGTTTGCTTTCTTAAATAATTCCACCGCGTCCGGGTTCAGCGCCAGCAACTTCTGTGCCACCTCGATGAGAGACACCAAGATCTTCCGGAGCTCCGTCTGGAACTGCAGAGAGAGGAAAAGATGCCCAACACAGCTACTTGGATCTGAGATGACGTGCCCTGTCCTAAAATTCCAGACCTGTGAGTCACACGATGTCCAGATAACTGAGGACAACAGGAGCAGAGTGTCTCAGGAGGGCGCGAAGGAGAGGCTCCGGCTGGTACAGAGTGACACGGCCTCCCGCCGGTGACACAGACACACCAACACCTGGTGATGTCACTCAGCCCTCCAGCCCACGAGGAAGGCGTCTGGCCCACTGGTCACTAGGTGAGCTGAGAGCCCTCCTTTGGCTTCACCGAAGAAAAGTGACTGATTCCACGGGCTCCACAGACACAGGTCTCTAATTTTCACCTGCGGCCGATTCATCTTCTCAAAACGCGGGGCTGCTGGGACTGGCGTCAGAACCGCCCCCCGCCAGCTCCCTCCCCCAACCCCCGTAAGTGTCGGCCATCGCGAGACACACACACACACACAGGCTGGGAAGAGACAGGTGTGCCCGGGTTCCAATGCCCTGATCAACGAGGAGCTCTCTGGAAGAGACCCCGGAGAGGCGTGTTCCTGAAGCGAACCAGCGTGAGGCAGAGACGTCCGACTGGCCCTCGGTCCCGGGGGCGGCCGCCCCGCTCCTGCCCGGCCCTCCCTCCGGAGCACTGGAAACACCCAGCCTTGCTAACGCAGAACTTTCCGACCCAAGATAAACAAGAGTCAGATTTCCCTCTGGAAGCTTTTTACCAAACTCAGGACAAAACTAACATTTTTTCCCATAGTATCTATCCTTCCAGTCCTGCCTTTCAACGTCTTTTCAAACTTTTTATTTTGAATTAACTTGTTTACAAGAAGCTCCAAAACAGTGCACAGAGCTCCTGTGTCCCCTTCGCCCAGCTCCCCAGGGGCTTCCGGGAACTCCCGCAGCCCCACGCGGCGGCAAAGGCTCCCAGGCGGTGGCCGCAGGCCCTGCGGGCACTCACGTCTCTCACGTTGGTCTGCACCACGGCCCGGTCCATGTCGTAGGAGGGCAGGTTGGCGGTGGCTCGGAAGATAGCATCTCTATCCGGGGCTTTCTGCTCTTGTTTTTTCTAACACAGAAAAGTAATTGGAAAGTCGGAAATGAGTAAAGAGCAGCAAAAGGCCAGATCATGTTTGCTGAGTAAAGAGCTCTAACCAGGGAAAGCACGAGTGTCCTTGGGAGCTGGAGCCATATACCCCTTGATGAGCAGGGAGGCTTCTGGAGAGTTCTGTGCACGGCCTCAGGGACACACAGGGGACACAATCGCGGCCTGCTGGCGCTGGAGCGTGGCCGTGCGGGACACAGGGAAGACAGACAGTGTCTCCTGTGGCCACAGAATGACCATCACATGGGAGTGACGGCCGGGCAGGTGATTGCAGAGGACCACGCAGACTGGCCGAAAACACGCACTCACCTTTGCTCCTTCTGGAAGCCCTGCATGCGATGACGAAGGAACAGAGATGGCAGAAACAAAAAGAACAAAGGAACTATAACTGGGAGAGACAGCACCGAATTCTCAGAGGACGGCAAACAGCTGGAAGGACAGCTGGAAGGATGAGGCCGAGTGCGGGGAGGACGGCCGGCCGAGCCTGGGGCCCGAGGGCCACGCCGGAGGGGGCGGGGCAGGGAGGGGAGCGAGCCGCTGGAGCCGAGAAGCCCAAGCCAAGGAGCCAAGGAGCAGGGGCGCTGTCCTAGCCCCACGCCGCTCGGCTCCCGGGACGCTGGGCAGGAGGGGCGGCCACGACCCGCCAGGCACAGAGCAGCCTCCCAGGGCCTCTGACGGGGACGTGAGGAAAGCCTGCGACGTGAACGACAGAGACCGAAACAGAAGCAGGAAAAGTAAGAGAGGGTGAAGGAAGGAGAGGAGCTTGAAAAGAGAGAGCCCTGTAACACGGCCCTCGGAGGGCCAGGAGCACAACAGGACGCCGCGACGGGTAACCTGAGAACAGGCGTCTAGCTGGGAAATTTAAACATCTCTCAGAAAGCAGGTCCGACAGCCAACAGGAGGTCCAGAAAGAGGAAAGACAAAACGCGGGGGGGAAATCGACCAAAACAATCCAGAAAACTTCCAGAAACTCCAGCTTCCATGTGCCAGGCACAGCAAATGGGGAAAGACGTGTATCAAAGTGAGCCGTGAAATTCCAGATGGAATCAGGGAGGAGGAAACAGACCATGCAGAGGAAAGAAGAGTAGAGCTGACCGGCTCCCGCCTGCCACACAGACACCCTGGAGACAGGGCCAAGACCTCCATCGCGCACGCAGCTGGCGCTCGCTCAGCAGCCACCGAACGCTGGACGCAGGGCCTCCAGACCTCCTGCCCTTCCTTGAGGCTGGAGGGGGTCTGGTCCCAGCGAGCCAAGAATAAGTCAAGAGCAAGATGCTCAGCCCCACGACAGGCACGAGGCGGAGACGGCTCCAAGACACCCCACAGCCCTGCCCCTGGCAATCACGGTTGCACGACCCTGGGTCTGTGGCGGGTGGATTTCACTCTGGAGTTAGGTCACATCACACAGCACGGCGACCTGAAGGACGTGACCCTCGGTGGGCCTGACCTAATCAGGCGAGCCCTGAATCAGGACGGGGCTAACTCTGGCCATCAAGTTTCAGAGCAAGAGGGATCCAACGCGTGAGACCTCCCGCGGCTGGCTCTGAAGACACCCTCCAGGAGCCGAGGGTGGCGCCGGCTCACAGCCAGCAGGAAAACAGGGCCCCAGCCCTCCAAACCACAAGAACTGGATTCCGCCAAACCCCTGAAAGAGCTGGAAGCAGAGCCTCCACAGAGCCTCCAGAGAGGGAAGCAGACCTGACAGCAACTCCCAAGCTCAGGGCCCAGCTGAGCCCACCCACCATGGACCCAGTGAGCAGTGCACCACCCGGGGCTGCTCCGAGCTGGCAGGCCTGCGGTCAGGGAACATGCAGACACGGGGGATGCAGGAGGACCCGCACAGAGGAAGGCAGGCCAGCCCGGGCTGCACAACTCATGCGGGTGGACGGACGGAAGGATCTGAGGGGCATCTTCCAGGAGGTGGGAGCGGCAGATGGCCTCACACTTGTGACCCTGTTTTCAGAGGGGTTTATCAATTTTGGTGCAGAATCTGAAATACCAGTGATAAGCCTACAGAGAACAAACAAAACAAGGAAGCAATTACTGACTCCAGGAAAAACAAAATTCTACGTAAAGAAAGGACAGCTAACCTTAGCAAACTGCTCACTCCAGAAGGCAACACTTACATAATAGTAACAACAACGGGGACTCTGAATCTTTGACCAACGTTATGATCTGACACTCGTGGCAAGAGCTAGGGGGGAGGCTGGGGGAGGGGCTCCCCAGACCACCGAGAAGCAGCCAACAGTGTCTAAAGTTGAGAATCCAAGAAATAACAATAAGACGTGTTGTTTAGAAATCAGAAAGAGAATCACAGTGGAAAAGAATTACAAGTGGTTGCCTTTCGAGTGCGTGACTCAGGACGGATAGGAGGTTACTGACTTTTATTAGAACATCTGTAGTATTATTTGACGTTCTAAATACACGTGCTACTTTGACTTTAAAAATTAATAATTCACAAAAACGGACATTAACATTTTACAATATTACATTTTACAAATACGCACAGAAAAAACGGTGAGGGCCACAGCCCTGCAAGTTACCCAGAGCCGTGGGGGTGATGGGAACCCGCTGTTCACAGTCACCAAGGTTCACATTGTTGCCAACGACCAAAATGGTAACCCGAGAACTGGATCCACCCAGCAGTTCTGGGAAACAGGGCTGACTCAGGGGCAGGCCCCGACGGAGTGGGCAGCCGTGCCCGCAGCCTGCCATGCCGAGGCAGGTGTGGCTGCAGATAAGAAGGGCCTCCTCCCGGCTGCCTGTCCCAAAGGAGACCCAAAATAGCTCGTTCCGCCACCAGGCCCGGGGCCCGGCCCAGAGTCTGGCCTGCTTTCTCTGGGGTGAATGCTCCTGGGCGTTTTGAAGCGTAAGTAAGAAACTCTACCCCTGGAGCCAAGGAAAGATGGGCGTTCATGTGGCTGCCCCCCAGCACGGCACTGCTCTGTCCCGGGTATCTGGCCTCAGAGCAGAAAAAGGCCTGTTGACAGAGTAAATCTTCCACGTACAGATGAGCCTCCTAAACCAGGCTTTCTGAAGAGCGAGCTTCCAGGGCGGCCACTACACAGGTAACGAGCGGCACAGTCTCCCCAGGCCGCCTGCATCAGAGGGAAGACTCAGCCGAATGGCAACTCTAAGGACTGACTCCGCGACGGCCGGTGCTCCCAGGAGCCTTCACTGCCGCCCCTGCACCTGTATTCCTTGCTTTGTGGGTGGTCTTTAGCGACTTCCTAACTTTCTTCTGTCAGGACTTGCTTGAGGAGAGGAGGGACGGGAGCTCAAGATTAAACCCGACCCCGAGAACGTGCCGCAATCTCCTCTCTGCAGCCCCCAAAGCAGAGCCGGTCATCAGACCAGCCACCAGGAAAGGCGTCGGTCAACTGGCCAACCGGCCACAACAGAAAACCCCATGACCGTGCCTCCTGTGACCACGGGACCGGCAGGGTCCACAGACAACCAGCGTACAGATGTTTCTTTTCACGTCTTCAATGTGGGAGACCTCCCCTCACATCGATATCCACTTCCCAACTCTGAAACTCACCTTTTCTTCTGCTGAGACATCAGCCATCTTGGGGAGCGGGGCTGGAGCACGCTTTTTGATCAGCAATAAGACATCTGGGAAAAAAGTGCGCCGTGCTGGTTATTATCTCACATCCATAAAAGTGGCATAAAGGGTGCCAGGTGACCCAAGGACCGAAAAGCAGGGGTCCCCTCTGGGCCCCTCTTCCACGGAGCGTCCACACAAGCCGCAGCCTCCCTTCGGCTCCCACGTCCGCCAGCCCTGCTCACCTACAGGCTCAGGCCTGGCAAGAACCTGGCTGAGGGTCACCAGAGGGGCCCGGCATTCTCGTTTTAAGGGCTTTTCTGTTTTGAAAGTCTGTGAGGTCGGAGCATCTAGTCTCACCCTCAGAGCTAAGCACCTGGGGTGTGGTGAGGCCACAGTCCACAATGTGGTCAGCGCCCAGCTGGCTCTGGGCTTGCCAACCAGACGCTAGGGAGGTCTGCAAACGATATTCCAGTATTTCCAGAACAGATTACTTAAGGGAATCCCACAATTAAAATCGTGCTTGCCTCCACACACAAACCTCTGAGTGAATAAATGGATGTGTGTACGTTAGAGCATCTTCCTAGATGTCTGAAACGACTGCCACAGCTGTACTTTCCAGCCCCCAAAATAAAGCCTGCAGCAGCTCTGGGGACCTTGGTTTTGCTTGGAAACAGAATTAATAACAAAGTTCAATTTGGTTTCTCAGACGCGCGCTGCTCGTGCAGCCTCAGGGTCTGCTGTTTTCTTCCAGGGCGCACACTTGTCTCAATAAAGAAAATGAAACCGTGTCACCGACGCGTCTCCCTGCTCAGCCCCACTCGGGACGTCCTCGCTGAGGGTGCCACACCCTTGCCCACTCCCGGCCCGCGAGGCGCCCTTACCTTCATCCTGGACGTTCTCCTCCAGGAGGGTCTTGGTGTCACTCAGCACCCTCTCCGAAGCGGCGTGTATTAATTTGTGATGGGTCACACTCTTGGGGTCTTCTAAGCTCCCATGAGCGCACTGGAAGAAAAAAACATAGACACTGTTTCAAGACAGCAGATCAATTAATCATGATAGTAATAACACAGGACCTGCCTGACACCCGAAGCCGCACCAAGAATTTACTGGTTTTCTTACTAGCTAAGAAATTAAAGCAGAGATGAAACCAGAGAATCCCTGGCAACGGTGGAAGCCAAAGGAAACGCCACAGCACCTGGTCCCCGAGGCCAGCACTCGGCCACCGACCCGCCAAGTGCTCGCAAACAGGCTCACGGCTCTGACACAGAATGCCCTGTTGGCCATTAGTGGCTACCCGAATTGCTTCCTTAGTCTAGAAATATCTGGAGAGTGATTTAAAAGTGAAAATAGCAGCGCCGTCGTTTCCCAAGAACCTAAAGATTTAAGTATGATTTGTGCACTTGTTTCCCTCCTTCCAAGGTAAACGAGAGGGAGCTGAGAGAGACACACAGCAGAGAGAGGAGGCCGGTCCACGGGGGCAAGAAATAGGGGCCTGAACACTTAGACACCCACAAAACCCCGAGGAGGCACGACTAGCTTCGGCTCGGCCCCCAGCTCACCAAGCGACGGCCACAGAGACCCTAAAGCAAGCTACAGATGTGGCTGGCGGGGCCCCTCCTGGGAGCCCGAAGGGGCTCACCTGGTACGTGGTTGTGTCCCACTGATCAGCGGCCCACAAACTCCAGAACACACATTGAGGGAGTGATGCTGAAGTCCATGCTGGAGGGAGGCTGCTGTGACGCTGGGGACATGCCCACCCCAGGGTCCCAGTGCCAGGGTCCTCACAGCCTTCCTCAGTTAAGCGGGGCTGCCTCAGCACCTCTCTCTGTCACCAAAGGTACCCTGCACACGTCACTGCTCACCCAAAGAGAGGAGCTAAGCCTGTACTTCACCTCTCAACAATGGCGTTTTAAGAGCAACTGGAGTTTTCAGCAATCTAACACTGGAAACAGGAAAAGCGGATCGTAAGGGCTTCAGGGCAGTCACAGATGCACACAAAACTGGGGCCGGGGGGGGGGGGGGGGGGGGACAAAAGTGGAATCCAGCCAATAGTAGGACACACTCTGACCATTTATGACAGAGAACACCCCCCGCCCTGGAATCTCACAATGGCTCTGCTCCCAGAAGTACTGGGTGTGCTGCTTCTAATTCTAAAATTTGCAGGCTAGCTGATTTGCCAAGTTCATAATACAGTCTATGAAACACAGTTTTCCAAAATAATCCTCGTGCTGGTTCCTGAAAAAAGCTGTAGTCTGCAGCGCGTCGACAGGCGCCAGGAACAAAACGTAAGCGTGAGTCACCCATACTATGCACGATTACTTCACTCTTTGTTCTCAGCAGAAGCAAGGGAGCAAGCTGGGCTGCTGAGAGCAAAAGAGCCCCAGCAGAGCCCGTCGCTGGAGGGGGAGGCTCTGACACCCACCCAGTGAAGCGCTTCCTCCCCAGAAGAGCGGAGACTAGTTTCTCTTACCCTCGATGTCACGGGTCATTTGAAGATACACCTTCACGGGATCTAAGAAATGTTAACAGCCGTACTAGCAGGTTACATACTGGCCATTTCATGCAGGTTTACCACACCAAAAACACCTACCACATCACAGATGTAACTCTCTTAAAATCATGAACCTCCTGTTACACAAGATGGTTTACTTTGCCCCTTTCTCCAAGCTTGGGCTAGAGACCACCATGGTGGTCCCAATCTATATAATACCAAGAAGGGAAAGGCTACAATAACAATCCATTTCTGTAAGAGTTATGATAATAAACCTTCAATAATAAAGCAACTTTATTAATTAAAAATATATACATGATAAAAATGTATAAAAAATAATAAAACTCCCAGGAGTACTGTGGGGGGAAGAAACGCACAGTGTCCTCTCAAGGTAGAGGGGAAGGAGGAAAGAAAAAACAAGGCAGCAAGGGAAAACCGGGAAGGAGGGACAGAAGCGAAGCAGCGACACCACTCAGGGACTGGTTTCCAGGGTGACATTCAAGTCCACAACTTGAGAACTCTCTTTCCTAACTGAAGCCTGCTGATTGGCTCACGGGGCAGCGAACGCTGCCCGCAGAATGGGATGGGCACGGAGGTGGGAGTACTTTCTGACAGCTCGGCTCTGAGTCCCATAATTTATGTCGGCTCTTTGGTTGTGAAACTCCCCTGCTGCTTGGGTCTCTGTACCTGGAGAGATTGCAGAGTGGATAAAATTTCAGGTCAAAGCAGGGTAATGCCAGAAAACATCCCAAATGATACATCCCAACAGCAACGGGAATAACCAGTATCGGGAACATAATAATTAGCACCACGTGGAGACTGGCTGTCTCATTAACCCTGAGTGTGCTCCTGAAACCCCTCGGCAAGTGTCCGTGAATCAGAGCTCTCCCTTCGTTCCCCTCCATAAATCAACGTCAGGACAGTTACGCCAATCCTTTACCATCAGTGAGTTTAACTTGGCGCCACACCGATGTACCCACTCACTTCTCCTGGCCTGACTTGGCAAGTGACATGCCACGGCCACGCGCTTCTGGACGGACAATCTACTTCCGTTTACAGGCATGCCTCGTTTTATTGTGCCTTGCTTTACTTCGCTTCACAGATACTGTGTTTTCTACAAACTAAAGGTTTGTGGCAACCTTGTGTTGAACAAGTCTACTGGTGCCATTTTTCCCAAGGCATTATTTTTTAATTAAGGTATGTGCGTTGCTTTTTTAGACATAATGCTATTGCACACATAATGGTCTATAGTGTAAACATAACTTTTATATGCACTGGGAAATCAAAAAATTCGTGCAATTCGCTTTATCGTGCTAGTCGCTTTGTTGTGGTGGTCTGGAACTGAACCCGCAGTATCTCAGCAATGTGCTGGTATTAATCCACACGTTTGTTATGGGCCCACCAAGAGTCTGGCCCTGGGTGTGTGAATACAAATCCAGCCCTCAAGAGGCTTCCGTCCTGAGTGGGTGAGACACAGCGTCTCAGGGGGGTTTTTAAAAAATGTACTGGACAAGCAACGAGCCTGGCTCTAAGAACCTGCGTGCTCATGGGGCTCCCAGCCTTGCAGCTTACTGCTGTCGTGGTGGTTTTCTAGATGGTGAAATCACCTGACTGGCTCAGAAGTGAAAGAAGAAAGCAGCCAAGTGTGTGAGCCTGGATCCCCCTCCCCCATGATCTGAGACTGAGACCGTTATTCACGTCCAGCGTGTTCCAGAAGGGGACTGCCAACCAGAACGCTCCCTGGCCTGTCGTCTGACAGTTACAGAACACCTCCACAGAACCATACTCCCAAGAGGGACCCAAGAGTATTTTATAGGCAGTCACTAGAGCAGTAACTGCACGTTTATTCTTGGAGACCACACTAATAGACACATCACTTCTCGCATGGAATGTACACTAAGAGGCTGTGGCCTCTTTGTCCTAAATTCCGACATGGAGACACTAGACGGTGCAAAGGATCGAGTTTCCTTAGGCAGCCAGTTAGATAGATGTCTTGGCCTGCCATACGGAGTCGAGAAGCTTACAGAGGTGAAGCCAAGAACTAGTTCCAAAAACTAGCAACCTAAGGAACTGGACAAGGAATATCTCGTGGGAACAAACTTTAGAAAGTGGCCCTCTCGGCGAGAAGCCCCTTCTCCCGGACCTACCCACGCAATCGCTGTAAAGGCCGCCGGGAAGCAGGGGCGCAGGGACGAGTCCTGCGGCCTCACTGTTTTAAGTGACTCCAGCTACGGGGCACCAGTGGCCAGGGCCAGGCCCCGGCCCCCATGCCAGCCCCGGGAAGCAGCTCCAAGCAGCCGGCTCCGCAGGTCAGGAGAAGGCGCCTCTCCCGTGGGTCCCTACTTCCTCGGGCACTAATTCCCAGCTCCGGGAACCGCACCGCGGCAGCCAGCGCGGATGCTGGAAACGCTAGAGGCCTCGCTCCGTCGGCGACTTCGCCTCTCCCAGCCTGCGCTCCCGACGCGCCCCGCCGCCCGGGCTGTCGTCGGAGTTAAACCAGAGGAGAGAGGCTAAAGCGTCCAGCCTGAGACCCGGCTCGCGGAGGCGCGTGCAGAGGGTGTCGGGGGCGGCCGGGAAAAGGGGCGGAGGGAGGGGGAGGCCTGGAGCCGCGGCCGGCCTTACGTGCTTAAGGCAGCGCTCCTTGAGCTTCTCCACCGAGGTGTCCTCGGTCGCCTCCTCCAGCCACTCGGCGCCGTCGGACGCGCAGACGTGCAGCCGCAGAACCTTGCCCGCGAAGATCTTCTCCTCCTGCACGAACATCGCGCCGCCGTCGCCGCCGCCGGGGCCTGCGCCCGCGGCCCGGACCCTGAAGGTCACCGGGGCGGGCCGGGGGCGGGGCCAGGCCGCCCGCGCGCTCCCTC
>NW_021703782.1:111736661-111839920 GCF_005190385.1 Monodon monoceros
CGGCTCCCGTCGGCCGGCCGCCCGCCACTCGCCGCGACCCGAGCCGTCGCTGCGCCCCGCCGCCTAGCCGCCGGGGGCGCGCTGTTGCCGCCGCGCAGGAAGTGCGTCACAGGGTGCGTCCAGAGCACGCCGGGAAGTGTGGTTTTCCGGCGGCCGCTTCGGCGTCGCCGCCGCGCAGGAAGTGCGTCACGGGACGCGCCCGGAGTGTGCCGGGAGGTGTAGTTCTCGGGACGCTTCCTTCGTGCCGCACCTGCGAGCGATTTGCGGTGCGGGCCGGCAGCCACGCGGGAGCCGGGAGCTTGCGAGTCCGTTTTGAGATGGGATCTTAGTGTACAATACATACCGGATCTTGAACAGTTGGGAGGAAAAGAACATGAAAAATACCTCGACAATGTTTATCTATTGGCTACATGTGGAAATAATAGGATGTATAGGGTTAAATAAAGTACATTGAAATCGATTTCACCTGTTTCTTTTCCCTTTTTAAAGCTCTGGCTACCAGAAGATTTTAGATTGTCTATGGCTGCTGTTGTGTTTCTTTTGGACTGTATTGCCCTAAAGCAGAGTCTCTCTTGAGTGTGGCCCCCAGACCAGCAGCACCTGGGAGCTTGTTAGAAATGCGGGGTCTCCCGTCCCACCCCATTCCCGCTATCAGGGACTCCAGGGTGCTGCCCAGCGCTCAGGCTGCAGAACTGCAGAGGCACACTGAGACGGGCTCGCGAGCACCCACATGGAAGGAAGCTGACCTGTGCACTCAGTACACTCATTTCTGTGGGGTGACAAATATGTACGCTGCAGTTTGGGCCAGAGCTAGACCAGGTGACTGACCTGCACTATCCCATCTCACTCATTCAAAAACGTTTGCTGAGCAGAGATGGATACAGCACAGTTCCTGCTCTCGGAGGCTGGTGGTCCCAGCATCTCACGCCTTCAGCATTTTAGACACACCTCACTTCCCCTATGACCATTGCGACCCTGTCCAAATTCCTTCTGTCCAGTTTAGCCTCCAAGAGCCAGACCCTCTGCTGCTCACCGAAAACATAGTCATGATTAAGGCTAGAGACCAGGATATAGCCTGGGAATGGGCATTCTCACGCAGCCGATACAAGTGCTGGCTGTGGTGCCGACACGGTCTCAAAAGACAGGAGACCATGGGGGCAAGCAGGGCCTGGTGGGGTAGCACCAGGGGAGCTTATGGGACACAATGGCGTGTGAGGTCTGAGGAGGAGGAGAGGAGAATAATAGGATGGGCAGAGCCCGCGGAGCGTGCTGGAACGGAAGGGAATGGGCTGAGGGGAGGAGACGGGAGGAGGGGGAGGATGGGGCGGGGGGGGGGGGGGCAAGTGGAGCCGGGTCAGCAGAAGCTCTGCGGAAGCATCTGGCCTTGGTCGTGGGGCTGTGGGGAGCTGCAGTGTGGATGGTGGTGACCGAGCGAGGTGGGGTAGGAGGAGGACAGGAGGGAGTCTGGAGGCAGGAGGCAGTCAGGAAGCTCCCACGTGCTTGCAGAGGAGTGATGCGGCATGGGGGTGGGGTCTGAACGGCACAGGGAAGACAGTGGCAGGAGGAGGCGAGGTGAGCCTTGACGGGGCGCGGGCAGCTGTAAACAAGAACAGGGTGAAGAACGACAGGAATGCTTCCAGCTTGGGTGACAGGGTGCAGCCGTGCCACCTCCCGGAGGAGGGGGCGCCGCTGAGAAGGGGGTCGAGCGCAGCCTTGCACCTGCTGACCCGGGTGCACAGGGGGACTTCCAGGTGGAGGCGGCCAGGGGCCGCTGAGTGTGCAGGGCTGGAGTCAAGGGCAGCTGTCAGCTCGAGGGCAGTGGCTGAGACTGTGGTCCCCCCCGCCCCGCCTCCACTTTACACAGAGTAGCCTGCGGAGAAAACTGAGGGATAAGGACAACTTAAAGCTCTGGTTGTGGCCCCATGGAGTCCAAAGGGGGGATTTCCAGGAGAAAATGAAAGCCTGTGGGAGAACTGGCGATGCCACCCATGGACTCAGAGAGACTGTCTTGGGGGCCAGGTATAGCTCCGACTGCTGGGGCTATGGGGGCTCCTCGACAGTGGCGTGTCCCAGCTCTTGTTGGCGTCAGTGGCCTCTTTTGTTCCAAAGTCATCTTTTTGCGTGTGTGGGATGAAGGCCTGGGGAGCCCACTTCCTTTCACTATGTCAGTAATAAACGGCCCGGATCCATCAGCAGCTCATGGGGCCTTTATCAGCCGAATCGGCCGGGATTTGCGTGCCCAGAACCCTTCCTCCGATGAGTCTCCACCGACTTACCGATTCCTGACCTTGCAGCCTGTGCAAACCCAGCCCTTTTCCTAGAACGCAGGACCTCCTCCCTCAGGAAGACCGCCCCGGTTGCACCTCCTCTGGGGCACCACTTAGCATGCTGTGAGTTGCCCACCCATCTAATGGCTGACCCCGTTGCCAGAGCAGATCCCTGTAGGCTGGACGTCCTTAGTGATGTGTTGACAAAATATTTCTGAGGAGCCTGGATGTAAATAAGTGGTCTCCCATCAGTGGCACCTCCTCCCCAGAGGAAAGGCCAGTCAGTGATGATTCTCCCCTTGGGGGTGCAGCGGCGGGCCTGGGGCAGGGCTGCCCTCCCAGGCTGCACACTCCCCAACCGCATCCACTGGGAGCAGTGATGGGTGATGTCCTAGGACTCCCTGGACATCCTCGGTGGGTTCCTCCCCTTCTGAGCCTCCATCTCCTCTAGTACATAAGGATCAGGCTTCCATGTGTACACGGAGAGGGCCCCCTTCAAGGAAGGCCCAGCTGCCCAGCTTCGGGGAGTGGTCAGCAGACTCCGGGCCTTGTGAGGTCACGGCCCCCCTGGGTGGCTGGTCTAAGTGGCGTGTAAAGACCCAGACACTTTCCGTGAAGGGGAGGACCCGGCCCAGAGCTGGCCTAACCCTGCAGCCTCCCCGCCCCATCCAACAGGTGCTGGTCCCTGAAGCACCTCGTGCACCTGAACTCAGCCTTGCTTCCCAAGACCCCACCTGGCGCACTCACCTGGCTGCCCAGCGTGTGTTTATTTAGCGCCTGCTATGTGCTGGGTGCCGCTTCAGGGACTGGGGGTGCAGCAGGAATAAGGCAGAGAGAGAGAGAGAGCCCACACCTTCGCCCTTTCTGGGGGGTTCTCAAGATCACTGTCGCTCTCAGAAACGAGAAAGGCCGAGTGGTCTGAGCGTGTCCGGCCCAGGCCCAGCCAGGAGTCAGCGAGCGCCAAGGCTTTCCCTGAGTGGGGCAGAGCCAGCCCTGGCTGCCGGGCCCGGTTTGAGCTGGCAGGGCCCAGCCCGCTGTCCCAGCCCGGCCCTGGGTCCCGCCCCAGCACTGACAGTCCCCGGGAGTGGCCCGAGCTGCCCTGGCTGGTGGCAGCCAAGCGGATGACCGCGTCCCTCCCTGGTCTTCCTACCCCTGCCAACTCCTGCCTGGACTCAGCCCCTGGACACCGAGCAGGCGTGCCTGGGCCACAAAGCCTGGGGAGGGTCTCCCAGCAAAGAGGGCTCCAAATCTGGCCGAGAGGGGCGTGCACCCTGGCGTTCTGCTCACCCCAGGGCCGCCCACCCTTGTGAGGCCCAAACCTGCCGCCTGGGCTGCCCGGCGCTACCTCGAAGCGGCCACTAGAGGGCGTGGTGAGCCGTGGTCCCGCGAGCAGGTGGACGGCCGGTTCCTGGGGGTCCCCCTCAAGGCCCCTGCAGAGAGCCTGTGGCGGGGGAGTGACTTCTGAGGACACAGCCGCTTGGTCACCATCCTCTCCCCCAGCCCCGGGAGGGTTATAGAACGGGGCCGTGAGGGAGGACTAAAAGCTCTCCAGGCAGCAAAAGGGAGGAAGCAGGGGTGGGGGGAGGAAACTGAGGTGATCCTACAAGAAGAAACAGCCCCCACTGCCCCTGTGGGTGCACGGGGAACCCAGTTTGAAAAGCACAGCTCTGGCCCAGCCCCCTGCAGCAGGAGACCCCAGGCCCAGAGAGAGGAGGGGCCCTGCAGTGACCAGCTGCAAAGGCCACCTCCAGCACCTCCCAACCGGATGCAGGTGGGTCAGAGGGCTGCCTTAACAAGTCGGGGGGCAGGGGAGTCTCAAACAACAACAGGAATTCAGGAATTTACCGGCTCCCAGCTCCAGAAGCCACAAGTGCGAGCTCCAGGTGCCAGCAGGGCTGGTTCCCTCAGAGGCCATTTGGGAGGACGTTCCAGGCCTCTCTCCAGCTTCTGGCCTCGCCAGAAATGCTCGTGGTTCCTTGGCTGGGAGGCACCTCCCTCCAGTTGCTGCCCCTGCCTGCACGGGGAGCCCCTCGTTCCAAATCTCCCTCTTGTCTTTGTGTCTCTGCGTCTCTCCTCTTCTCAGAGGACACGAGTCCTAAACCCCGGACTGAGGATCCACCCTAAATCCAGGATGATCCTTGACTGGTTACGTCTGCAAAGACTTGATTTCCAGATAAAGTCATTCTGAGCTTCCAGGTGGATGTGAGTTTGGGGGGGACTCAACCCCCAACTGAGAAGTTGTGGGCATTTACTAGTGGGGGGCAGGTCCCTAGCCTAGAGCTGCCCACCGGCCTCACCAGCTTTGGTTCCACCTGGAGGTCGGTTCTGTCTGGCTGCACCCGCCCTCCAGGCGCGGAGGCCTCAGCCTCCTGGGAAATGTGAGTGGTCCCAAGGTTAATTAATTAGTACATTGAAAATGCGCCTGTGGGGCTTCCCTGGTGGCGCAGTGGTTGGGAGTCCGTCTGCCGATGCAGGGGACACAGGTTCGTGCCCCGGTCCGGGAAGATCCCACGTGCCGCGGAGCGGCTGGGCCCGTGAGCCATGGCCGCTGAGCCTGCGCGTCCGGAGCCTGTGCTCCGCGACGGGAGAGGCCACAACAGTGAGAGGCCCGCGTACCGCGAAAAAAAGAAAAAAAACGCCTGTTAAGAGTCCCCGCAGACAGGAAAGCATTCATCACCCATTTCCTCAGGGTGGCAAGTGCATTTCCCTAAATTCCTCAGCTGCTGACTTAGCCAAATGATCACCCCGGCTGCTGCCATCTCCCATGATGTCACAGCTCATGAATATGCTGGCGTCGCAATTTGCTTTCTGAAAGGACAGACTTATTATTTCATCTTTAAGTTTACTGTCATGAATAGTAATTTTCTGGGCCCTAAAATAATGAAATGGTGGTGACAGTTCTGGTTAGCCAGACAGTTGCCGGGGGCCGGTCCCTGCCCCGTAGGGGTAGGGAGGGGGGCGTCAGGCCTTCCTGCCAGTGGCTCCAGATGTGCAGTCAGCCCAGGGGACCGTCGCTGAATGATGTTAATGGGCTGCACCTCCGCTCCTCTGCTTGGCACTTCACAGTTTCTAAGCAGGCCCACCCTTCTGCTCCATGTCTCTGCGGCCACTCCGTGTGCTGGGCCGCAGGTGCATCACCGTCTGTGAGCCAGGTAAGAGGGTGGGAAGCTTAGCTGTGGAGTCGGAGTCAGATACATGCCAGTTCAAATCCTGATGCTGTGCGGTCTTAGGCGAGTTACTTCACCTCTCTGGGCCTCAATTTCCTCATCTGTGAAATGGGAGTCTTGAGCTGGGATTTGGCCCCAGGCTAATGGCAGAGCCTGTGTTCTCCTGCCCCTCTCTACCTCCTCAGGTCTGGAGAGACGGTGACCAGGGAGGGCTGGTCTGAAGTCTGGATCTTCTCTGCACATAGCAGAGACAGTGACACCCCAGAGATGAACGGGGGGCAGTGCCGCCCAGCAGCTTCCCCGGGAGCGTCCTCCCAGTGCGATTTCTGTCGCTTGATGCAATTATAGGCCATTCCAAGCGCCCAATAAACCGTAGCAATTCACCAAGCACATGTTTAAGTGGAAGATCAGATGTCCTGACTCCCTTCCCTAATTTTTCTGTAGAAGGAGCGCCTCTTCAGAGATGGGGTGACAGCCGGCGGGTAGGCTCTCTTCAGAGCCGGCTCCTCTCCATCGCCAGCCTCCCTGCCCCCGGCCTGTCACCAGACGGACCCCCAGAGGCCCCCACCACAGCCGACCCTGCCGATTGAGGGGTGCCTCCTCCAGGCTGACCACCAAAGAGGCCCAGCCCGGCACCCCAGGCCCATCTCCTCACCACCCTGGGCTTTCTCACCCTCTGCCCCGCAGAGACCCCTCCCCAGCTTCTCCGGCCCCCAAGACTCAACTCCAGCATCCTGGCTGGCCCCCCACCAGGCTGGGGTTCAGGCCCTGTGGGTGTCCCCCCAGCTCATGTCCTCTAGGATCAGAGCTCAGGTCTCCTGTGTCCCCACATTTACTTCTGCCCCTGTCCCCTGAGGACAGGTCATCTTGCTTCCTGGACCCCAGCCCCTAAATCAGTACTCCTGTGAGAGCAGGTGCTCGCCAAGTTTGTTTGTTTTGAATGAAAGAAAGAAAGAATGAATGAATGAATGAACTCATATCGGAGGGTTCACCCTGACAGAGGTAAATACTGTGGTTTACAAAGTGTGCTCCACTAACAGAACGCCGGCCTCATGGAGAATTGTGTCGCAATCGTTATGCAGAACAGTGATACAGACAACGGGTAAAGAAGTGGGATTTGACCTCCAGGGACCCATGGTGCCTTCTGCCGGCCACCAAGGTGTTGCCACGCAGGCCCGGGGGCGGGGCTAACGCATAAGGTCAACACCCTGTGGGTTGGACACTTCTAAGGGGCTCAGACGGTGGTGCCCTCACCCTCCCTGTACGAAGCACAGCCCGCTGTGGGCAAGCACAAGCCGATGGGTGGACAGCTGTGCACACATATGGCATCAATGACGCCCCCGTGAAAACCATTGAATCAGGACCGGAGGGGTTTTACTGTAACCGGACGTCTTTAACTGTCCCTGGGAATCTTGTCACAGAGGATCTGAGTGGCTGAGTCCGCCAACGCCCCGCCCCCGAGGCTCAGTTTCCGGAAGGCTGGGTGCTCTTTGCTGAAACGGCATTTGTGAGACTTGCAGCTGAATTTTCACACGGGCACCATCAGCCCTGTAGGGGAGGGGCTGTCCTTCAGGGGGCAGAGCTGGCTCACACATGTGGTCAGTAGCATACCCCTCGTCCCCTTGTGACAACAGCAGTGAGCTCCCAGGGGGCCTGGGGGCCACACCATCCCTGGTGAGAATGTTGGTGTAAGGAGGTCTCTGGCCAGGCGCACACAAGAAAAGAGACCAGACCTCCCCTCCCCCCTGTCCTGCCCTCGTCACGGGCGGACCCCCTGGTGTCAAGAAGCCCCAGTGGCCGAGGGTGGAGTCAGTCAGGAGGGGCAGAGGGCGGTGGGAGGCTTCCCAAGGTCACTGCGGTTGGCGCTGAGCGATGGAACCCGGCCCCCTGAGGGCTTCTACAGCACCCCTTTCCCCACGAGGAGTTGGAGCCGCCCTCCCGAGCGCAGCCTCAGGAAGAGACACCTCCCCACCCCTTCCCAGGGGAGCCCTGTGGAGCCAGAGGCGTCTCATGAAGCATCTGCCTATCTGCCTGTTTCCACCAGAGCAAGGAGCAGGCTGCCCTCAGAAAGGGCCCAGCACCTTCTGCTCCTGGACCCAGTCCAGAGGTTCCCTCCCGGCAGTCCAGGTGCGGGGTCTCTCTCCGAGGTGCTGAAACACTCCCATGGTGCCGGCCGCCCTCCTGGCTGCCGTTGTCCCTTTGACCACAGGCTGCCTGTCTCACCGTCACTCCTTGGACACACGCAGCCTCTTCAGCCACACTGTTCACCATCTTTATCTTCTTCTCATTTATTTTTTAAATTGTGGTAAAATACACATAACATAAAATTTACCGTCGTAACCATTTTCTAGCGCACAGTTAAGTGGCATTAAGTTCGTTCACCGTCCACCTCCAGGACTTCCTCGTCTCCCCAGACTGACACTGTGTCCTCATTAAACGCCCACCCTCCCTCCCCTCACCTGGCCCCTGGGCCCCATCATCTATGTTCTGTCTCTATGGGTTTGACTCCTTTAGGGCCCTCACATGAGTGGAATCACACAGTATTCGTCCTTCTGTGTTGAGCTCATTTCACTGAGCATAACGTCCTCAAGGTTCATCCATGTTGTAGCCTGTGTTAGGCTTTCCTTCCTTTTCAAGGTTGAATAATTTCCTTTGTACGGATGGACCACATTTTGCTTATCTATTCCTCCTCCAGTGGACACTTGGGTGTTTCCACTTTTGGCTATGGTGAATAACGCTGCTCTGGACATCAGTGTACAAATATCTCTCCAAGCCCTGCTTTCAAGTCTCTTGGGTACCTACCCAGAGGTGGGATTGCTGGGTCATATGGTAACTCTTTGTGAGATTTTTTTTTTTTTTTCCTCGGTACGCGGGCCTCTCACTGTTGTGGCCTCTCCCGTTGCGGAGCACAGGCTCCGGACGCGCAGGCTCAGTGGCCGTGGCTCACGGGCCCAGCCGCTCCGCGACATGTGGGATCTTCCCGGACCGGGGCACGAGCCCGCGTCCCCTGCATCGGCAGGCGGGCTCTCAACCACTGCGCCACCAGGGAAGCCCTCTTTGTGCAATTTTTTGAGGACCTTCCATACTGTTTGCCACAGCGGCTGCACCCTTTTCCATTCCCAGCGGCAGCGCACGAGGTTGCCAGCTTCTCCACATCTGTTTTCTGTCTGTTTGACAGAAGCCATCCCAACGGGCACATCCTCATCTTCTCCCCCACCTGGTGTTTTCTGTTTTGCTTCGTCTTGTGTTTTTGCAGCAGGAACTGCTCAGACACAGGCAGGAAGATGGCTGAGAGCACAGTTTTGGAGCCAGAAAGATCTGGATCCAAATCCTCACCTCGATGCTCAGCAGCTACGGGGTCTGAGAGGGCGGCCAGGGTGACACGAGAGGTTGTCGCCTGTAAGGAGCCCAGCAAAGTGCGAGTGTGAGAGCGTGGGGGCTTCTCTGCTGTCGGCATTAGTACTGGGCGGCTTGCACAGGTGGCCGGGAGCCAGGAAGGCGTGGGGTGGCCAGGCCATCAGGACCGGCAGTGCTCAAGGCTCTACCAGCCACCCGTGTCCTCTGAAGACAGACACGGGGGCCCAGGGGTTGGTCCCTCCATGTGAGCCCGGATCACGGGGGCGGCTGGTGGGAGGCCCGGGAGCCAGAGAGCACGCGGCTACATGGAGGGGGCCGTGGCCGCTGCCCCGGGAGCGCCTCATTTCCCTCTCCCGGCGTCCACCCCACACTAGGCGATGATCTAACACTTCCCAGTCCTGAGATAATAGCCTCCGAAGACACACAGAAGAGCTGATGCTTGGGCGCCCCTGATGCAGGAAGCATCCGGCACCGTTTCTGGGAACACGAGACATTTAAGCGACTTCCTTGCTGAATATTTCATGATTTATATTAATGGCTTTCTGGTGTTTTTCATAACAAAACTGTCCACAGGTTGATGGGTTAAAATGTGGTTATTCCGGTCACTCTCTCTCCGGACGCCCTTCTGAGCGCCAGCCCACTCAGCCCTCCGTCTGCCTGACTCTTCTCCCTGAAGACCCGAAAACGCCACGTGTCCTAAACGAGGTTGCCCTCCACCGTGATGGACGCCACCCACTCGTTCACGGTCCTGCACGCCACAGAGCCTCAGACACGCAGATGGAGGCGTGCGTGACGGCCACGGGCCACGGGGAGGATGGTGGGTGGGGAGGCTGCCCTGCCCCCCACCTGCGCAGTGTCCTGGGGTCTGGGGCTGGAGGGACCTGCTCAGGCCCTGGTCCAGGCGTCCAGCCTTTGAGGCCACAACTCGCCCAAGGTCACATCTTACCCGAGAGCTCTCTGGCACTCCCCAGGAATACATTTTTTTAAATGAACTGAAGTCCGTCCTCTATCAGGTTTCCTCAGTTTTCCCCTAAGTCCCTTTCCTGTCCCAGGACCCACGTGGCAGTTGGTCCTCATGTCTCCTGGGGCTCCTCTGGGCTGTGACAGTTTCTCAGGCTTCACCGGCATTTGATAACCTTGACTCGCGGAGGACTGGACAGAGATCCCGTAGATTGTCTCTCCGTCAGGCTTTGTCTGATGTTTTGACCGGACTGGGGTGGTGGTGACTGGGGAGACCTCGGAGGTGAGGTGCCCTTCTCACGCCATGGAACCAGGGGTGCAGGCCATCACCATGCCCTGTCACTGCCGAGGTGACCCTGGTCACCGGCTGAGCTGTAGTCAGGTTTCTCCCCGTACGTCGCTCCTTCCCTCCCCCTGCATGTTTTATCCTCTGGAAGGAGTCTGCGCACAGCCCACTCCTGGGGGGGTATCCTGCCCCCCAGCGTGTCTGCACGTATTACCTGGGGCTCTGCACGGAGGGCTGCCCCTGGTCTCCCCTTTCTGTGTCTATTCAGCCATTTCTCTACGGCCGTGTGCTCATGCGGATGCCGGTTTTGCACTTTGGAGTACACACTGCATTACTTTTCGCTTTACTGTCCCAGCTTTGGCCCCGGGGGGCAGGGTGTGGCTTTCAGGGCTCCTGTGTCCTTTACCATACTCCACCAACGTGGGTCCTTTTCTTTCCCCTGGGAATTTTTTAAATATATATTTAAAAATTGTGGTAAAATACACATAACAAGATTTACCATTTTAACCATTTTTAAGGGTCCAGTTCTCTTGCATTAAGCACATTTCTCACTGTTGTGCAGTCATCACCACATCCGTCTCCGGAACTTTCTCATCTTCCAAAACTCACTCTGTCCCCACTAGACACTCACTCCCCATCACCGCCCGCCCCCAGCCCTGGCCCCGCCATCTACTTTCTGTCTCTGTGGATGTGACTCCTCTAGGGCTTCCTGTGAGCGGATCCTACAGGACCTGTCCTGGTGTGTTGGGCCCACTTCACTCAGCACAACATCCTCCAGGTCCATCCATGCTCTACGGCGTCAGGATTCCCTCCCTTCTAATGTGGAATTGTTTGTCTGCGCCCTCACTGACCACCACAGGATCTGTCATTTCCCAGGAAGGCACCCTACCCTTGGGGGAGGGGGGCAAGCCCGAGATGCAGGCGGAGGGGGCTGTCCCGGACCCTCTGATCCCCCAGGAGAGCCTTGGCTGACCTGCTTCCACACACAGCTGTCATCAGCTCAGCACAGGTGTCGCTGAGGGCGGCTGGGCCTGGGGATGGGGGCCACTGAGGAGACTCCTGCACCGTCATCCAGGGCTGTCAGGGCGGGTGGTAGTGGTCAGGCCCCAGCTCTCAGGCTCCGGGGACCCCCTGGAGCAGCCCCTAGCCCCCATGGTGCCTTAGAGTGTCTGGAAAGTTTCCAAACCCCTATTGTAACATCCCACAAACCAGAGCCGTTGAGAGCCCCTGAGAGGCACCATGCAGATACACCGCCGGCAGGCATGATTTGAACGAAACAAAATTAATTTCTTTCTGGGAATGAACGACCTCTTCCAGAGGCGTCTCCCCACAGGGGCTCGCCTGCCCGAGAGGTGCCCTGCGTCGCCCCCCGCCTCCGCGGCTGAGACCTCAGACCCCAGCCCGGCTCTGCAGCGTCATCGCCACGCACCCCTTGGGAGAAACTCAGGCTTGAAGGTCTGGCCCGAGGACACGCTGAGGGTGACCAAGAAGAGCCAGCATTCTGCCTCTGCCACCCCGGCTGACACACAGGCGGCCTCAGGCCAAGCTGGGCGTCCCCAGGGGCTCTCGGTCACCAGGTAAGGGACTTGAGCACAGTCCTCGGGCTGGTTGTCCCCTCTCCCCACCCCCCGGGGCCAACGCACACTCAGGGTGGCCCTCCAGGGGTCTGCCCTCTACAGAGGGCTCACCTCTGACAGAGGCGCCTGGACCGGAGGCTGCAGGGGCCAAGCCCCGGATGCTTCTCTCCGCCCAGACTTTTGTCTCCCCACCTTTTAACTAGAGATGAGCCTGGCCCCGCCTCCCCGGCAGGCTGTGGGTGGGGGCGGATCCCAGGAGAAGGATGCGGGTACGCCTTGTAAAGGGCAGAACGTCTCACAACGTGAAATCAAAACTGAGCGAAGGCCCAGGCCACCAGCCCTTGTCCCGCACCAGAGCCTTTGGGGTGAGCCGGCACTCAGGCTGGGTGGGGCTTGAAGTGAGGCCGTCCCTGCATGCGGGGGCCCCCTGTGACGTGGGGTGCGAGAGTGGAGCAAGTCTGTTCAAGACCAGGGCGCCCCCCTGCCACGTCTGTCCGGGTGGGCAGTGAGCTGGAAACTGGGGGCAGGGCGGGCAGAGTGCCGTGACCTCGTGACCTCGGTCCCACACGTGCAGCTGCACCCGCAAATCCCTGCCACTCACGCGGCACCACTCCTGCCTCGGGGGCCAGGCCACTGAGAGGAGGGGAAACTGAAGCACAGAGAGGCGGGCTCCTTAAGATGAACTGGCTAACCTCCCACCCCTACTCGCTCCCGGTTCCTCCAGCAACACCAGAATTTTCAGGGAGGGGCGGGTTTCTGAGAGGCCCCACCTCAGTCAGATGATTCTGCCATGAGGGGCGCCCCTGCCCCTCGGGACGAGCCCACAGCCAACCCCATTCTCCGTCCCCTCCCCCGCCCCGGCATCACTGGAGTCCGGCCACTGCGGACCACACGCGCTGCATTTAGAAGGGTCCCCGCTGAGGAGGCGCTGGGAACACGGCGTTCCCTTGGTGCCCGGCCAGGCAGTCCGCCTGCCCTCCCTCTCCGCACCCCCCGGGAGGGCCCTTGCTGCAGCAGCTGCCAAGTTCTCGGGCACTGCCCACCTCCAGACACACACTGTCCACCGCGCAGGCCCCGAGGACGCCCGGCCTGCCTGTAAGCCAAGGAGGTGATGGAGGTGGGTCCCACCTGCCCTGGACAGCGGGGTGCCAGGAGCCCACCGACCCGCCTGGGCTGCACTGGGCGGTGGTTCCAGGTCACCCCTCCTTCCTCTGGGTCTGGCCAGCTCGGGTCTCAGGGCTGACCCCGGTTTGGTGCTGGCTCTGCCCCCTTCTGCACGTCTCAGGTTCTCGCGGGGACACTGGTCATTTTGAATGTCCAGTGCTGGGCACCCGCATGTAACCATCCCCAGGCTGTGCTTGGTAAGCGCTGCGGGGTTGTTCCTCCCGCACGGGGCCCCTCAGGCAGCTGCGGGCCCAGCACAACCCCGCGTGCCGAGGCCTCTTCCATCTGCCCCTCCCAGGGCTCCTCTCCATCTTGCTCCCAACCACCTCAGTCCTTGCATCCCCCCTGCAGGCTTGTTCCTTCCCCGGCCCTGGCTCGTGCTGGGCACAGGGCCTTCTCCACAGCACCTCCTCCATGACGCCTCCCCAGATTGCTCCTCCAGCATCACCTGGCCGAGGTGGACCTGGCTTGTCCTTCCAGGGCTTAGGGGACAGGGCTGCCTCCCAGAGGCTCACCCTGCCTGTACTCACCATGACCCGCAGCAGCACTGCCAGGACAGAAGGTGGGTGTGGAGGCTGTGGTGTGGGCTCGTCTGAGGTCACCAGACCCTGGCTGGCAGAATTGGGACCTGACCCAAGCCTTACTCAGGCCCTGAATGTGGGGTCAGTCGGCCTGACCTCTGTAGGGAGGATTCAGGGGCCGAACACTGGAGGGCCCCCAGCTGCAGCCAGCCAGGGGACCCGCAGGCGAGGCCCGCCAGGCCTCCTCATACTTGGGGTGGGCTGGGAGGTGAGGGTGCGGTGGCTGGACAGGAAGGGCCCAGGCGTTGGGGAGAACGGCTACGGCTCCGTCATGGCCCGCAAGCGGCAGGCGGCATTGCGGTCTCGGCACGAGTCCACTTGGCATTCCCGCCCGGGCCGTTGAGCAGCCACCTCACGACGTCCCCAGAGCCATTTGAACCCCTTCCAGTCTGGGAGACCCTTGGAGTCCCCTCAGGCCCTGGCCCAGCCACCACCCCTCACAGACGCCACCCTGAGCTGGGACAGACCAAGATCTGCACCCCATCCAAGAGCAGACAGCCCGCAGGCCCCCTAGGAAGGGTCCCTACCCTTGTGCTCTTGTCAAAGCCTGAGCCGCCAGAAGCACAGCTGACCATCCCCCGGGGAGCGAGCAAGGCTTGGGGGGTGGACGGAGGACACGCGGGTCGGGGCCGAGGGACCACCGCCTCCTACAGCTTCCCAGCAAGGTGACCCTCCCGGCTCCGGTTGGGTCCACAGCAGAGGCTGGAATAAAACTTTCCAGCGAGAAATTGCCTGTGCGGGTGACCCCAGCCAGTCCACTCTCACCCAGGCCCCTCACCACGGTGGGAGGACAGGCCAACCAGGAAGGGGGATCGGGCCGGAGGTGGAGGGGCCCCACCCTGGCTGTCCCCAGCCCTGGGACCAGGGTCCCCTGCTGCAGCTGACCCTTGGCCTGTCTTCCACCTCACACCCAGGTGGCCTCCGTGGTCTCTTGGGCCCCAAACACCTGCTGGGAGCTGCCCAGGCCGACGCCTCTCCCGGAGCCCCCGAGACCCGCCCCCCCGCCCCGCAGCTTCCTGTCAGCCCTCAGCATGGGCCGAAAGGGCCCTCCTGCCCCGGCTGACGCCTGCAAGTGACACTGGAGTAGTAATTCCCAGTTAAATAGGCACAAAACTGAGGACTGTGGATCGATTACCCAAACTGACTGGATATTGAAGGACAAATACCCTGTTAGCGGCACTTCTGCCGGGTGCACATGGCCATAAACGGGGACAGGGGGGCCACTGGGCCATGAATATGGAAACCTGCTTCCTTGGGGTTGCGGGCTCTTAAACGAGGCTGCGTCTCAGAGCCAGCAGAGGGGAGAGGACTGCTCCATGCCTGATTTATCGGCAAGAATGCTTTGCAGTCCTTCAGATTAATAAAAATATTTAATAAAGAATCAAGATGGTTTATCTGCAATGCAAAGAGAATCACATTGCCTATATTCTTGTTACTGCAAACTTGGAAGCAGGGAGAGTTGATGATATAAGCTACTGTATACATGACAAAAACACCCGTTCTGGTTATACGCTCCGCTGCACAGCCTCCCTCTGCCCTATAACCATATACCGTATTCGCCTGCCTCTTTCGGCCGATTCTAGAGTCTGCTCCGCGTTGTAGAGTTTAATATCACCCTGCTCTCAACGGCACAGGGGAAGTGATTACATAAGAAATAAATTTGGCTGTCATTGCATTTAAAATCAAATCAAGGATCATTTGTTTCCCCAAATGAACCAGTTCTCCTTCCCTGCCCATAAGTAGGCTGCTGTTTGCCGAACCATTTAGAAAAGTATATATAGTCAACTCGGCGCCTAATGGCTTGTACTATAATATGATCTTTATGCGGCCGCCTCGCTGAGCTGCTGGGAGAACACATAAACAGCACATGGCTTTTTTAATTTAAAGTTATAGGCATGAGACTTTGCAGGCTCACCTCAGATCCATCTGAGTCTCGTTGGGAGAAGCCCATGGCAAATCCTGGGGGCCCCCGGGACCCCCTCTCCACTCGTACCACCTGCCCTGGGAGGGAGGAGGGGCCGAAGCAGGTCCTGGGTGTGCACAGCCTCACCCGAAGCCACCCTAGTGGGGAGGAGGGGCCTGGGTGCTGCTTCGGGAAGCAGGGCCTGGACGGGGGAGCTTGCCTCAGGGCTCCGGACGGGAAGTGCCAGAGATGTGAGGCGAGGGGCCGGCCCACACCCGAGAGACTTTCTCAGGCCGAGTTGGGTCTCTGGCTTGGGCGCCCACCCATGGCTGAGGAACAGAGGGGGCTGCAGGACACAGACGGAGGGACCGAGGGGCTGGAACTTGGGCCTGCCCCATGGTGACCTGTCCATGGTGCTCAGTGGGCCCTCCTGCGCAGGCAGGGCACCAGGAGGCGGCTTTTAGAAGGGCTTCCAACAAAAACAGTTTCACAGGGTCTAGTATTTAAAGGGGCCAAGTTTCAGGAAACGCACTAACCCCTAATGCTGGCGCCTCTAACCCGACGATGCCAGATAAGAACCGCGTGAGGGTGATTGCAGTGCGCACCTCGGGTGGTGGGCGTCCCTCCCACCTAGGCCCAGAGAACTTGTCCAAAGGCCAAGTAAACCCGGGCAGGAGCAGGCCTGTCCCCCAGCCCAGACCACGATACCCAGGCTGCCCTCGTGGTTGAACTGCGTCTGATCTCAAGTCGAGGCCGTCAGCTGCTCAGGCTCTGAGACACCATCACCCATGCGGCCACGAGACGCTCACTCACACCCCTTTTCCCGGCACCCCGGCCCCTCAGAGGGAAAGCCGGGCACAGAGCCTGCGGAGGGAGCATTGGGTGTACCTGAGGGGCAGCGAGGCTAGGGAAGGTCCCATGCGGCCCCCACCTTGGCCCCCGGGGCCCCCTGAGCTGTAGTGGGAGTAGCGTCCCTGCCTCGGCCGATGACAGCAGCAGGTAAAGGTGGGAGAGGACCCCCAGGTGGGGGGGACCGAGGCCCAGAGATAGGCAGGAGTGCTGGCCCTGCCACGTGACCTTGAGCCCAGCACAGCACGGGGAAGGCGGGGCGATGGGAGGAGGCATTCCAAGATGGGAGGAGGCTCCCCCCTCCCTCCCGCGCCAGGACGCTAGCTGTGTGGGTCCCGGGGCCTGGAGCCGGGCGGTGTCCCAGCGGGCCAGGGCACTGCGGCTCCGGGCAACAGGTCAGCGACAGGACCCTGGCAGGGGCCCGCCAGCCCGCCTCTGACCTCCGACCTGACCTCTGACCCCTCCCCAGACTGAGCCCTGCATCCCACTGGACCCTCGCCTGTGTCTATCGAGCTGCCGGACACGCAGTGACAGGAAGGTCTGGGCAGCCCACCCAACCCCGTCCTCTGCCTCCCGGGGCCCGGGGACCCGCCGGCCAGGCCAGGCGCCGGGTGGAGTCCGGTGCTGGGCCTGTCTGGAGAGTGTCCGCGGCTCTTTGCCAAGTACAGGGAGGTTAATGCCTCCACCTCGTTAATGGCTCGCTGTGCTATAATGTTCAGCATAAACTTAAAAATTAATTGCCTCACCTTCCGAGGCATCTTTAACTGCTCCTGAAAGGAGATATGGCTAATAACCATCGCTTTAAAGTCAATTCTCGTTAGAAGATGATGTTGGACCAAATTTCTTTTGCTAGCTCATTATTTCACACTTTCCCCTCCTTCGCAAAAATCTCTGTACGCGCGTTTTGGCCTAATTTTTTAAATGCTCAAAGGAAAACAGCCAAGCCCTGGGTCTGGGTCTGGATCTGTGGGTATGGGACGGGCCGTGGGCTCAGACCCCTGCCGGCCTCGGCCCGGGCGAGAGCATCGGGGGCAGACTGACTAATGTCAGCCCCCAGGGACCCTCCTCCTTTCCAGGGCCCCGTGGAGTCCGTGAGGATGTTGAGGCATGACCCCCGGGTCATGGGACCAGCAGCCGCGTCCTATGGCTTTGGCGCCCAGGCAGGGTCTGCCTGTCTCCCCCAGGACCTGAGCGCCACGTCCAGCTCCTCTGGGCCTCACTGTCCGACACCTGCAAAAACTAACGGGCACATCCTCTCCTGGCTGGGAGCCGGGGGGCTCTGCAATCGTCCTGTGATGGACACACAGGAGGCGTGGGCCTCAGTGGACCCTGCGGGGTGGCTCCCCAGTGACCTGGCTCACAAACCAGGGGCCCCAGGAGGCGGGCGCCCAGACACACTCAGGGAGGGACTGCAGGACCAGGCAAGGTGGCCCTGGCCCCGAGCGCCTGGCCAGTGGCTGGAAGTGCTACAAGGTCCACTGTGCGGCGGCGGGGCACATCACTGGCTCCTCCCGCCATTGGGCAGAACCCCCTCCGTCCCTCCCACCCAGGAGACGGGATAGGGTGATCGTCACCCCATTTCTGATGGTGGAGAAACTGAGGCCCAAGTGGGGCTCCTGATGGAAGAGCCAAGACTAACAGGCCCAGGACCCCCATCTGCACCTCCCCTGCAGCACCTCCCCCAGCCCCAAAAGCCACTCTTCTTTTTTTTTTTTAACTTTTTAAATTATTTTTTGTGCCGCGCGGCATGTAGGATCTTAGCTCCCCGACCAGGGATTGAACCCGTGCCCCCTGCAGTGGAAGCGTGCAGTCCTAACCACTGGAGTGCTGGGAAGTCCCCTGCACTTTCCGTCCTAATATGACCTGTTCCCACGCATGTGCACAGTCGGGGGCACACCTGGAGCCACCCACACTCTCTCGTTGAACCCTGAGACCCTGCAGTTCCCCAGCCCCTGCCCCTCGCTCTGCCTGTCAGCCCCCAAATGTCACCTCGGAGCCAAGGCCGAGGGTCCCCCGGCCAGAGAGGTGGGCACCGGCCCCTCCTCTGGGCTCCTGGCTGCAGCTGGGGGCGAGGGTACCAGCTGCCCCAGGCTCCTGCCTAAAGCAGGTTGATTTTTATTACCCAGAGAGCAACAAATCACTCTCTGACAATAATCGGGATGAACAGACACTTAATTATGAGGCCACGAGACAGCACGATTATTAATTTTAAATTGTGCAACTCATTTCTGAAGACTGAGCCTGAGAGCTGCCGCGGGGCTCCTGGGGGCCTGGGAGCAGCTCGGAGGCTGGGGGGGGCTCCAGTGGGTCCCCAAAGCTCCTGCCAGCAGAGGGTCTGAGGAGACGGGGTCTGCAGGACCAGGTGTGGTCTGGGCACCAGGGGAGCCAGTGGGGCCCGGGCTCTGGGCCCCCAGAGGCTGCTCTGCCAGCAAGTGCCTGGGTCCAACTGGGGCGTGGAGGCTGCACCTTTCCCAAAAGGATGGGGAAAGCCCCTTCAGCACAGGAGTGGTCGGCCTGAGCTCCCGATGAGAAGGGTCCCGGGACTGCACCCCTTCCTCCGGCCAAAGTGAGTCCTGGTATCAGTGTCTGCACAGGGAAAGGGACACCCCAGAGAACCCCAGGTGCTTGTGACCCTGATCGGCCACCAGGGGCCACTGGAGGGGACCCGAGAGCAGACCAGGGCTGCCGGAGGGCCCGGGGCCCTGGCGCAGGGCTGACCTCAAGAGGCAGCCTGTCCCCAAAGCTCGGTGACACCTGCCCCTCAGCGCTTCCCAGATTTACCGTCTCCCCAGAGCTCTGGAATTCCCCCTACGGTGTCTCCCGGCGAAGGGGGTGGTCCCAGATTCCTCCTGGGCCTGTGGGGCCTTAAGGACGGCAGAGGCCCTTGGGGGGACACGGGGGGGCTGGAGCTCCGTCACGAGGCTGCAGGGCCCCGAGTGCTGTGGGGACAGCCCGCCCCAGCCAGCTCCCCGGGGAGCCCGGCGGGAGCCCGGTGCCAGGCCGGGCAGCTTGCGTGAGCCGGCTGTGAGCCAAGCTGGCGGCTGGTGGCGCTTGGCAGGCGGCACGGAGGAGCGGGAAGGGTTGTTTGCAGACTGCGGACGACAGTTTCCCAGCTGAAACCTCGCTGGTTAAACAGAAGAAGGGAGCAGTGCCCACAGCAGATCCCCAGCAGGCAGAGACAGAGGGCGGGGCCAGCCTGGGCTGTGGGGCCGGGCATCACCGTGGGAACCTGGGAGAGATCTGGGGGCCTTGGAGCCCTGTGACGGGGTTCCCCCAGGTGGACTCCCTGGCGGGGGTGGGCTGACCACCCTGTCCTGGGAAGGAATTAGAGCAGACCTTCTGGGTCCCAGGATCAGCCTTCACCACTCTCCACCAAGGCCCCCATGGCACTGCACGGTGGGTGCCCGTTGACCCCCCCCCACCCTGCGCAGGGGGGTGCCTGGGGGCCTCAGTCTCCCTGAGCGTTCCAGCCCCTGTGTGTGTGTGTGTGTGTGTGTGTGTGTGTGTGTGTGTGTGTGTCCAGGTGTGGAGTGGCTCTGCTGCCCTCAAACTGCCTGGGATCCCGTCTGAGCACTAACCTCCTTGGCAATGTTGGGGGGATGGGGGACCCCTGAAGCTCCCTGGGGAGCCCAGAGGGTGTGGGACTCCAATGTGGGGTGGGGGGTGGAGTGTGGAGCAGAGGAGGAGGGAGAGAAAGACAGAAGGGGAGGCTGGGAGGCCAGACCACAGGGAGTGAAGGGTTAGCAGCACAGACGGGCGTTCCTGCCCAGGAGGAGCCAGATAAAATACAGAAGACCCAGTTAAATCCGAATTTCAAATAAGCAATGATTTTTTAAAGTATAAAGTATAGGTACGTCCCAAAACTGCGTAGGACATACTTATACTAAAACAATTATTTCCTGTGAGTGTGAAATTTAGTTTTAACAAGGTGTTATGTATTTTCACTTGATAAATCTGGCCACCCTAGCCAGGGGAGACAGACGCTCGGGGCGCCCACCTTGCTGCAGGGCAGACCCCCAGCCCACAGCTTGCCCCTGCTCAGGGGTCCTGTTTGGTAGACAACAAGGGCAGCTGCCTCCCTCCTGGCTCTCCGGTTCCTTCACCCCACGGTCCTTTCTTGGAGGGACCAAGGGCGAGAGGCCAGCGTTGAGCCAATCAGCCCCTTTCACAGAGGAAACGCTGGACCTAACTCTGTCCCTGGAAGCCCCGCTCCAGGTGTCCGGCGCCCAGCACTGGCGGACCCGCTGCAGGCCTCAGGTAAGTCCCACGTCCCCAGCCTCCCCTCCGGGCCACCCACAGAGGCCGCTCCTGTCCTCCTGAAGCAGGTGATAAATGTTCGCTTTTAGGGCCAACTGATAGATTATTAGAGATTATTAACAGCGTGGCTGCCAGTTACAGGAAGCGCAGTGCGGGGCGTTAGCCTGGTGGAGGTCAGAGAGCTAGTTTCCTCCAGTGTGGAGCCCGGAGCGCCCTCCCCTCTGTCTCAGGAGGGACGAAGTGACCAGATTTATTGCGGCCACAAGAGTTCATCAGGCACTTAGCGGCTTCCAGCCCCTGGTGTGAGGGGCAGTGGGGGGCTCTGGGGGCTGAGGTGGGAGAGTACTCCCGGAATTGCCCCTGCCTCTCCCACGGGGTGGGAGGGGGAGGGAGAGCCGGGGGAGGTAGGTGCTGGGGGTGTCCTGCTCGCCCCCAGTGGCCCGTGCTCAGCAAAGCTTTGCTCACCAGGCTCCGTGTCCACCCCCCCCCCCCCCCCCACGGCCCCCCCCCCGGGCCCCCCCCCCCCTGCCCACTGCGTCCCCCCCCCCGCCCCCTGCCCCCCCCGCCCCCCCGCAGCCAGCCAGCCACGCAGAGGGGCCTGAACCGAGTCCCTTTCCCTCTCTGAGCTTCGGTCTCCTTTCCTGGAAAACGAACTAAGTGAGAGCTGCTTCTGGAGGATTCCACGGCGTCCGCCAGGCCCGCCCAAGGGTGGTAACTGCCGCACGTGGGGCTCAAGCACGGGAGCTGTGCTCAGCTCTGGAGTGAGGACGGGGGACAGGGCTTCGGAAACCGAGGATGGGAAAGCCGCCCCCGGCCCCTACACGCCCTCCTGAGCGCCCCTGCAATTAAAGTGGTGATTGGACGTGGTACGGACGCACCTCAATACTCTGAGAATAATCAATGGGTCTTTAATTTCCAAACAATAACGGTCTTATTAAATCTAAATTTAATGTGCTTCTGGAATCCTTAATTTAAAGTGTCTGCTCCACTCAGTACAAACGCAGGGAGCACGTGACTCAGAACAGCAACGTGCACCACGGTGCTGGGGTTGACAGCACAGCTGCCCCTCCTGGGGGTGGCCCCTCCTCCCGCCCAGGCTGGCCCGCGGGTGGCACGGCCCCAGAGCCAGCTGAGGAGTCTGACGGGAGAGACGGATGTCGCAGGCCCAGCACTCAAGGCCGCAGGAGCGTCCCGTCTCTCCAGGGCTGAGGCTCACTCGGCCACCGACCCAGGGCGGCTGGATCTGGGCCCCATCTTTGTTCAGGCCGTGCCTTTGCCCTCACCTCCTTCGGAGCCGCTCTGGGGCACTGCCAGCAGGAAGCCTTTCCCGACCCACTGGCCACTGTCCAGGTCGCCCACGGACCCTCTGCCCCTCCCTCACAGGTGCCAGGGTGTCTCTGGGACTTATGGGTGTCCGTGGGTGCTGGACTCAGAGCCCTGGGTCGGGTCTTGGCTTCTCCTCCAAACATCCATGTGGCTTAGACCCCTCCGTAAAGGGGACAAGACGCTCACGTCCCGGGGGGCTGAGGGGCTTGGGGGGGGTGGGAGCAGCTTCCTCTCGCAGTCTGGGGGGCTGAGGTTCACGGGTGGACGTGGGCTTGGGGGTGGGCCCACTGCGGACTCTGCAGTCCCTCCTCCCCTTCCCCTGCTACCTGGCCGCCTTGCCTCCACTTTGGTGGCCTGGCCTGCCCCTCAGGTTTCTAGAAGTTGCCCTGGAAGCCCCCCCACTGCGTCCCGGTCACTCCTGGTCTGGAAGGGGGTCAGGTAGCCCCTCCTGGGATCAGAGCGCCCTGGGCCAGCCCCGGACTGCAGCACACTTCCCCTTCCTGGCTCCTCCCGTGATAACAGTGTCCCCTGCGTGGGCCAGTCACCTCCAGCCCTTTGTTTTGACCCCAAAGCTCCGGCAGAGCTGACTTCTCATCAGACACAAGCTCAATTAGTGCAGAAGCACATCCCACCTCCACTGGGCTGCCCACATGGGAAGCAAAGTAACCCACTGTCCCCCTGGTCACAGTGTCCCCTGGGGTAGACAGGACCCCCACCTGCACTCGTGAGGCACCCCACCTGCGAGATGGGCCCCTGTTCTGGGGAGTGTTGGGTGGAGAGTGATGCCCGGGCCAGCCTGACTCAGCTTCCCATCTCAGCTCCGTCACTCACTGGCCGTGAGGATTTTGTTTTTAAATTGTGATAAATAAAATACACAAAACATAAAATTTACCATTTTTAACCATAGTAACCTGAACAATTCAGTGGCATTAAGTACATTCCCTATGATGTTGTGCAATCAACACCACTATCCAGTTTCAGAACTTTTCCCCCCAGAATGAGACCCTGTACCCATCAAGTAGTCACTCGCGTCCTTCCCTTCCTCCCTTGGCCCCTGGCGACCACGGATCTGCTTTGCCTCTCCTGGACATTTCACACAAATGGAATCATACAATATTGTGTCCGGTTTCCTTGACTCAACATCACGTGTTCAAGGTTCATCCACGGGGTAGCGTGAATCAGCCCTTCGTTCTTTTTTATGGTTGAATAATATTCCATTGTGTGGAGGGACCACATTTTGTTTATCCTTCATCTGTTGACGGACAGGTGGCTTGTTTCTACTTCTGGTTACTGTGAACACGCTGCAGTGAACAACGGTGTGAGATTTTGTTTAAACATGTCTTCAAGTCTTCGGGGTGTCAGCCTTGGAGTGGAATTCCTGGGTCCCATTGTGATTCTATGTTTGGCGTTTTGAGGAACTGCCAGGCTGTTTTCCGCTTTGGCTGCACCACTTCAGTGTCACCAGCCATGAGACTGGAGCCAGGCTCTGGCAGCCTTGAATTTTCCCATCTGTTAAACGGAAACCATCACCTCTCTCTCTCGGGCATGTGAGGAAGAGTGAGGAGGGGGTGATGTCCGCCACGTGGAAGGCCCTCCGCACGGAGCCCTGACGCGGGGGCCACAGTCCCTGTGCGCCTGCAGAGCGCTATAGCCTCCTGTTCTTGAACGTGCCGGGCTGGTGCCCCCAGTGGACCCTGCGTCCCCCTTGGCCAGCGAAACCGTGAACACTGGAGCTCCTGTCTGAGGGCAACTGCCACGCACCAGCCACTGAGTTTGGTGCACCGAGTAGATGCTCTATAAATACTGAGTGGAGGGGTGATTTCTCATTTCCATGACACCGCAGCAAGATAGAAACTGTTCTATTTCACAAAACCTCACACAAGTGACTTAGAAAGTCCCCAGCCAGAGGATGGAGCTGGGAGCCTGTCACAGGCCCGTCTGGCTCCTGAGCGCAGGGCCGAACATCAGGGTGTTCACTGCACGAGGACATCCGGCCGGGGGGATGGACGGAGCAAGTCTCCTGTCCCCATTCTGTCCCCTCCATCAGGCACCCGGAGATCAGCACAGAGGCACTGCAAGGTCTGGTGGAGGCCTGGGCAGGTCCTGGGGGGGCCCACACCTTGCCAGGCCTACCCGGGAAGCTCCGGGCCACCCCCTGCCGGGCCACCCCCTGACACAGGCACAGCTCATCTCTGATGCAGGAGTAAGTGGAGGCCAGACACAGGCCCGAGAGGGCCTGGACCCCAGAATAGCCCAGACCCAGCCTCTGTGGGAGGCTGGCTTTCCCTGGATTCTTGGTACAGAATCACCAGCTGAAATCCCCCAGGGCTCTGAGTGTGTGTGTGTGCTGGGAGCCGAATTTCTGCTTTGCCCTCACAGAACCCCCGGGCCAGCATTCACTGCACATACACCGTGCACCAGGCACCAATGTGCACCCTGTGAGCGCGGCCCTTTGCGGCCCCGAACCCTGAGGGGCAGCATCAGCACGATCCCGTTTTATGGAGGAGAAACCCGAGCGCTTACCGCGGCCAAGCAGGGAGTGAGCTCGGGACCCCTCCACCCCTCCCAGCCTGGGGTGTGGGCGGGGCTGGGGTGCCCCCGAGGAGGCCAGCCCTGCCCCCACCCCGCCCCCTCCCTCCTGGAGCCCCCCCTGCCCCGTGGGCATTTCCTCAGAGAGTTTCCCATGTTTTGCAGAGCTGGATGGCAGCCTCGTCCTCACGGTAATTGACTGCTCTCTAATCAAATTGATTTCCATTCCAGGGAGGCCTGCCGGGCCCCTCCATTCCAGGAACAGTATTTTGAGCACCGATGTATAATCAAATAGCAAAAAGCAGAGGGCACCGCGGGCCTCGATGCCAATCGTATAAAAGCTAAATGGCCCGAGCTTTTAGGCCTAATCACTTCTATGTTCCCACTCGGAGTGGGTCTGCAGCAACGCCCCGGCCTATCCGGGTGGGGTCCGAGTGATCCACTTTCCCCGCCCCTCAGCCAGGCCGCCTTGCCGAGGCCAGCCTCCCCTCTGCTCTGCCCACTGCTCGTGACTCCCTTCCCCTCCAGAGGGGCTCTGCCACTCGGTCTTGGAGGAGCCTCTGGGGCCCAGCACTGGGGAGGCCGCAGAGCCGGGCGCGGAGTCAGCTCCAGCTCAGACTGCCTCTGGGTCTGCAGGAGGGGCAGGTGGAGGTCCTGACTCGAGTGAGTGCCCAGGGCCCGGGTGGAGACAGAGCCCAGCACCGAGCTCCACGGCCCGCTGTAGCTCCCGGGAGCCCCGCAGCCAGTCCCTGAGCCCAGGGGGGCCCTTACCAGCCCCGACCTCTCCATGCTTCTCCCTCACCCCGCTCCTCAGGGGGCTTCATCTCTCCCCAGCTGGGGTGGGCCAGTCCAAGGCCCGTGTGTCCCTCGTCAGGGATGGGGTGCCTTGTGGCACAGGTGCCCTGAGGCAGCCCCTTCGCTCGCCCCCCCGTTATCAGACCTCGGGGTTGGATGCCTGGTATGGCCGGCAGGGGCTCTGTGGGCTTCCATGGGGCGGGGCAGGGGTCAAGGGCATGGGCCTCCTTCCCACACAGCTGGCCAGCTGTGTGCTATGGCCACGCCCCTCTGCAGGCCTCAGGCTCGTCTGCTAGGTATAACGGGGAGTGTGAGCATAGGTGATGGTTTCCTTGTCAGGAGCGGGGTGACATGGATTTGGGGACCTCCTGGAACTGATGGGGGCCCTGGGGGCTGAGTGGCAGTCCTCAGGGCCCCCACCAGAGGGATTGCTCAGGGTCAGAGCTCTGTAACAGATGCAGTGTTGCCCTCAAAGCATCCCTGCTGACCCTCGGCTGAGGCCCCAGCCTCCCTTCCGGGACTTCAGCTCTGATCCCAGAAACTGAAAGCAGAATGGGTGCAGGCGTCTGTGCAGGGTCCCAGCTGAGACGGAGCTGCCCCACACCCTGGGGCAGAGGGGCGCCACGTCCCTCTGAGTCAAGGTCCAGACGCCCTCCCTGGCCCTTGGCCCTGACCCTGTGGTCTCGTCGGGCCTGTCCTGCAGGAGGAGACGGCTCATGCCTCCCGAGGTCCCTGCAAAGCCCCCACTGGTGGATCAGCCTGTGGTGACACTAAGATGGGTCTGGGGCAGCCCCTCCCCGGGACCAGCCAGCCCTCCACCCGCCTCCGGCAGGCAGCTCCGGGTCTACGGAACCAGCTCCAGTGCAGCCACGTAAGTAAGGCGGTGGGGCCGCGGCCCTGCAGTAAATCCTGCTGCCGTGGTCGGCAGCCCAGTGGGGAGACCCTTCCCCGGAGGATGGGCCTTGGCAGGCCGGGTCCTCCCTCCCACCTGAAGGGCCCCCAGCTCAGCAGACTGGGATGGCCGGAATCTGAGTCTGGGAGGAAGCCGCCTGGCACGTTTCTGCCGTCCTGGGTGGGGGAGGACCGCAAGGCAAGTGGATATAAAAGTTCAGAGCCTCTGTTTGGCCATCACCCACCCCCCACCCCCAAGAGAACACAGCCAGCTGGGGGCAGGCCAGTAGGCCTTTACACGAGGGCTCCTCGGATGCACAAGGACAAGGTAACCCCCCCTTCAGAAAATTGGCAGAGGGGTGGGAGACACCTCACCAAAGTCGGGGGTCGGTCGGTGGCCAGCAGATGTGAACGGGGCCGACACGCCGAGATTTTTAGAGCGAGCAGAGTGTGGTTTGCAGCCTAACTGATATGGCGAAAGTTGAAACCCCCCCCCCCCCCCCGTCGAGCCCCGGTGTTGGTGAGAGGTGTGCCCCTCCCCGCCCGCCCCAGGGGCTCCCGGGAGCCCAGCCTAGAGGAGCGGGCAAGGATGTGTGGCCCGCAGCAAAAGTCTGGGACCACTGCTGGGGACCCTGCTCCACCAGCCCCAGGTGGGCGGGCGCCCAGGGCGGGGGCTTCAGCTCTGGCCCCTCACCCCCCACAGGTGTCCCGAGTGGACCCCCCTTGCGGTGGGGACGAGGCTCAGGCCATGCACGCCACAGTCTGACTGGAGCGGCGGATGGACAGGTGGCACCTGGTGGTGGAGGAGCCGGACCACCCTCTGCTGGTCCCGGCTGAGCCCATCCAACCTGCCAGCCTGGGGAAGCTCCCTCCCCTCAGCCAGGTGTCAGCCCAGTGAGGTCAGTCCAGGCAGGGGCCTGGTTCAAATGCTGGCTTTTCCCCCTTCCAGCTATGTCCAGGTGACTTCATAAACTTCTCTGAGCCTCAGTTTCCCTGTCTGAAAAATGGGGCTATGGTTGGATCACTTCACAGGATTGTGGTGGGACTCCAATGAGGCCCTGCATGGGCAGTGGGCGGGCAGAGGTCAGCCGGGGTTAAGCTCCATCCAACCCTGTGAGGCCTGAGGCATGCTGGGCGGAGACAGCTGAGGAAGGAGACCCAGACCACAGGTCCTCTGGAGGTCAAGTTCCCCACTCCTGCCTCAGGGGCTGTCCCCAGGGGGGCTGCCTAGGGAATCCTGCCAGGAGGCCAGCTTTGAACACCTGCCGTTAGGAGTGACTTCCCCTCCCCCACTTCCCGAGTGCAGCCCCCAAGCTGGGCGCCGTGACCTCCGCATCTGCCCCTGCCCCTGCCCCTGCTCCAGGAGAAGGGAGGCCAAGGGCCTGAGTGGAGTGAGGGCCAGAGATGAGGTGGCTTAACCAGCAGCCGGGGCCTGTCTGGGGTACAGGTGCGGGGCACCCTGGAACTTCCTGGGCCAGGAGAGCTGCCTGCTGGCGTGGCGCCCTAGCCGCCCTGCGCAAGGGGCCCTGTGCTACCTGGAACCGGTCCAACCGCGGAGAGTCCACGGGGCAAACCTGGCTGGCTCCTTGCCGGGCCACCCTGTCCTTACCTGATGGAACCCGGACAGAGCCACATACCTGGGCCAGCCCCGCCCTCAGGCAGGAGGGGAATCTGAGGCCCGGAGCCCAGGGCAGGTGGGCTCTGCCCCCGCCTGGTCAAGGCCTCTCCGTTCCCTACCTCTGACCGCCCTCCCTGGAGAATCAGGCTGCCTTTCCTGGAAACTGGGGCCTCCGCGGCCCTCCCCGCGAGACAATGCGCCATCCATCTCCCAGCCCCACTTGTCTGTCTGGAGCTGTTAGTAAATTACGGTCCCAGGAGGCTGGGACCAGCCCCTCCGCTGCTTCTCGGCTCAGCGAGGCCCGCTTCCAAAAGGCGGGGGGTGGGTGGGGGGCGGCTTTGGGTCCGGACGAGACCCCCAGCACCACCCCAGGACAGACTCCTCAGGCCCCCTCCCAGCTCCAGGCCTGGCCACTGGCCACAGACACCCCAGGGAAGCCCAAGCAGCCGGCCCAAGGGGGGAGATGGCCTCGTGGTCTGAAACCCCCACTCTGTCACAGCAGGAGTCCTGTTGACACAATGTCACCGAATCCACCTTCTGCTTATCTCCTACCTCCCATGTGCCCTGACCTGTGTGTGGGGGGCCCCAGGTGGCCGAAAGGGAAACTGAGCCTCAGGGAAACTGAGGCTCAGAGAAGTGTACCTCAGAAGAGCTGGGTGCCCCGGGGCAGCACAGAGAGGCAGGCACCATCCCTCCTGCCCTGCGGGCTCAGGACCCCACCCCCACCGGGCTCTGACCCTTTGTTCCTGAGGACAAAGGGCTCCCGGCAGAGCCTCCGGGTCCTGCTGACTCCGCACCCCCTCCCAGAGCAGGACAAAGGGGTGGGATGCAAAGGTTCTGATGCCTCAGACAGTTTCTGTGGAGGCTACAAGGGCAGGGAGGCTGGCTGAAGGACGGAGGCTGGAGGGGACAGAGCCAGGCTGGCAGGTGCCCGAATCCCCTCCTCCTAGGACACCGGGAGGCTCGCATGGGGAAAGCAGCTGGGCTGGGCTGGGCGGCTGGAGCCAGAAGAACCCGGCAGGACCCCTGGGTTCAGAGCGGAGTCCTTCCTCAAGATACCCACCTCCCCACCCCCACCCCGGGCCCCAGCTCTTCCCGCCGCCGGGGGCTCGGGGCCCGCCTGAATGGGGGCATTCGGAGGCTTATGATGGCGTTTGGGGACCTTCCAGGGGTGCAGCCTGTGGCCCCGAGGTTGGGTGTCTCCACCAGCCCAGGTGGGAGACCCAGAACCCACTGATTCAGCAGCTCTGAGGTCCCGGGCAGGAAGGGGAAGGGGCTTGTACAGGCCCAGCTGGCGGGTGAGCTGGGCTCCGGGCAGCAGGGCACAGCTCTGAACACAGGACCTGAAGCGCTCGGCCATCGGGGCTGGGCCCTGGGGTCGGCGGGCGTGCCTGGCTCTCCCCAAGCTTGCCCCTGTGTGCGATGTGGCCCCTGCAGGAGGGGGCGGATCAGGGCGACCCCAAACCAGCAGACCCACTGCTGCAGGGGCCCATCGGGAAGCCACGCCCACCTGTTTTAGACTCTGTGTCTGCTCCACGCTGGCCGTGGCTCCAGGGGACCCCCTTCTGGGAAAGTCACACGAAGCAGACCTACAGACCCCTGCCCCTGGGGGAGGCAAGGTAAACAAGTGAGCAAATAAATCCACCCCTAGCTTGGGCACAGCACCTGCTACAAAGCCTGAGAAAGCGGCAGAGGCCGGAGACGCTTCTAGAAGCAGGTCAGAGGTGAGCCTTCTGGACAAGACCTCGCAGCACAGATCAGATGAGGAGCCCACCACCCAGGTGTCCGAGCGTCGGAATCGCGCGTGAGGGCCCCAGACCTGACCCGTGTCTGTGGGGCACACTGACGCAAGGCCTCGCCCACCAGGGCCCAGAGGAGCCCAGAAAGGTCCTATGGGTACAGCAGAGGAGCGCAGGGGGGACAGAGCTGCCAGGCCTGAATCAGAGAACCCCAGCCCTGGGCTGGCCTGGAGGGACGGTTCCAGGGACGGTCAGGGGATGGAGTAGCCTGGCCTGGCCCCGGGGGGGCCCCCAGTCGAGCCAGGTGACCTGCTCCGCCCATTGCAATTCCCCCTCCATCCACCTGGGGGCAGGCCTAGCCTAGGAGCAGGGCAGGGAAGGGGAGGGAGGCAGCCGCGCACCTGGAGTGGCAGGCAGGTGAGCCAGGTGAGGTGGATGCCCCAGTTTGCGGACAAGAAAAAGAAAAGGAGAGCCTCGCCAGTTCACCCGGAGCTCAGGGCCCTCCCCCAGGCACTGGACCTGAAGGACATCCTACCCACCAGCCCCCTTCCCTTGTAAGATACTGGGAGGAGGGGGAGGTAAGTGGGGCAGGTGTGGACGGTGGGCAGCGAGCCTGGGGATGGCCCTTCCCCCGCCCAGGGCTCCCGGGTCTTGAGGGTGTCCTGGGATGGTTGACCACCCTGCTTCCAACAGCCCACCCCCTCCCTGGCTTCTCAATGTCGCCCCCCAACACCACTGGGCGAGCAAAGTGCAGGCAACCTAGGTTTGAACTGACTTTATTATTCTGTAAATGTGAATTTTACAAAGCGCTTTACAATGAACGATCACATCCTTTTGTTTGTTTGTAACGGATTTCGCCTCCTGAACCGGCTCTGAGCACACTGCAAGCCCTCGCTTTCCTGGTCGCTGGCGGACGTTGTCTTCTGAGTTACGATACGGTGTCAGCCGTGGCGAAAAAGCAACAGTCTGGACTCTGCCAATTAGCAGCACGGAAGAGAGGGAGGCGCCGGAGGAGCAAACAGAGGTTTCCTCCTTCTTCTTCAAAAAACAAAAAAAAAAAAAAGAAAGAAAAAAGAAAGTAAAACAAACAAACAAAAAAAGCCAGCCTCTTCTGCGGCTGAAATGGAACTCAGTGTTACTGTGAAACAGGCCTCCTTTATACAGCACAGGACAATTTATTGATTTATTTTTAACAGTCGTGAGTTACAGTACTACATAACCCCTCCATGGACTCTTTACAGCAACCGTCTCCTTTTCAAAAGTCTCTTTTTTCCCAAACATTCCGTCCAAAGGCTGAATGGTCTATTTGCACCCAGTGCCATCCAAATGTTCAAGTCAAAAATATTTATACGTTTTATATTTAGTTCTTTTATTTTTTTTTTTTTTTGCTAAAAATAGTATTGCAAGTTTTGGCTTCTTTTGACATAAAAATTACAATCACGTGCAAAACGCTAACAATGAAGCATTGATCGGAAGTCAAGCAGGTTGTCCAATCTGAACGCATTAGATGCATCATTCTCCTTTCCGTTTTTCTCAAATAAACAAAACGACAGACAGACAGACAGACAGAACCCACAAACCCTTGCCAGGTTAGAAACACCTTGTACCGAGCCCCCCATGGTCTCCGGCCACCGGCGGGTGACACGCCCGGAGCTGGCTGGATGACGTAACGGCAAATTTATACAGCAGCATTTGGAAACAGTAGTTAAAGCTCAGGACGGCTCTGAGCTCTCAGTTCTGTGTTTAGGGTTTACTGCTGGCAGAGGCAAACAGAGGTTTTCTCTGAGTTTGCAGTTGGTTAATGGGCCATAGGGCTTTTTCCACTTGCAGCAAGATAATTCCATAAAGATAACCCACTGGAGGGGCATCTAAGCCATCAACGGCTAGGGGGGCACACACGGGGCCAGTGCTGGAGGGTTCCGGCCATCAAATGGGGACAGGTCAGGGCCGGGCACACAGCAGACCCCTCCCAGGGCGAGCCTCTCTCTGCATTCCTCCTTCCTCTAAGGCCGCCGAGGAATGCGTTTTCACGGAGGAGAAACAGGCCCGGCTCCGGGACAGCAGGCAGGGGCCAAGGGCTGCACCTCAGAGGCCTCTCCCCTCGCCTCTCGTCCACATTCAGGGGCAAGGAAAGCCAGTCGAATCAAATGCAAGGTTAAGCAACCACAGAGGACTCTGGGCGAGACCAGACATGGTGCAGAAAGCAAGATGGGATTCAAGTACCAAGGCCGCCGGCCAGGTGGGCGGCCCCACCGAGCTCACAGTATGTCACATCTTCCCGTCCCTTCTCCTGGACCTTTGCACTCGTCCCAGCTGCTTCCCCGCCACATCCCGGCCGCTGGGGAGGGCAGGAGAGGGCAGGCGGCCGCTGGAGCTCAGGCCAGCCGCCCACCACAGCCGCTGGGACTGGCCCAGTCCTTCTCTCCTCCAAAGGCGCTGACAGGACTTAGCTCTATGTAATAGACTCTATGTAGTTATATGCGTATTGCTAATAGTCAAGCTTAGGGATAAAGGTGCAGACATCTCATAAATACTGAGTGGCTTGTCTCTCGGTCTACAGGATCTGGGTGAGTCAGGGTCACGCTCACAGGACAGGAATTAGTCGTCTTGTAAACAGAGGAGGGGGAGGGTCTGGTTCTCTTAATTGGTTTTCCTTGGGAAAAATGCTCAGAAGATGCTAAGGCACTCTGGAAGGCCCCTCCGAGCCCAGGCCCGCCGCCGCCCACCCCGAGGAACATTCAGGACGCGGAGGGAGCGCCCCGGCAGATACGATCATCAGCCACGCCCGTCTGCAACGCTCCCAACCCACGTCCACCGCGGGGCACATTAGTGCAAAACGCTCGGCCTGGCCCGCCCGCGGCGCAGGGAGAGCTCAGAACCCATTCACATTTGATTATTATTAAAGTTTCACCTGTAGCTCTTGCCTTCCTTACCCAGAACAACAAAACAGACGGCGATTATAAACAATTAAAGGACAGAGGTCACGGGACATTGTGCTAGCCTGAGCGGCGGTGAGGCCGTCTCAGGGAGGCTGCCGTCTCAGGGAGGCCCCCGCCTCCCCCGCTGGACCAGCGGCACCCCTCCTTGTCCTGGCCTCGGGTGAGGGCCGTGCCCACCTTGGAGTGGAGGAGAAGGGAAGAGCGAGCCCTTCTGTCAACAGCCAGGACGGGCAGCCAGCCCCTAAAGGTCCCCAGGGATGGTGGAATGAAAGTGCAAACGTGGGGCAGGGACAGATGAAGGGACCTCCGTCTGGAGCGGGGGACGGTGGGGTCTGCCTCACCCACCACGCCCCGCCCCACAGCCTCCTGACAGCTTAGGGGGTGTGGCCTCCTCCCAACTCCAGGAGGACTTGGTCCTGGCCCCTGGTGGGCTGTGGGCCTGGGGGGGGGGGCCCTGCCAGCTCCAATCCCACCTGGGCCTGAGACAGAGGAGGCCCGCCTCTGGGCCAGGTGGTTGGTCCGAAGCCCCAGCAGGAAGGAGCTGCAGCCCCTTGGGCCGGGACCACAGGGCTCGGCCCTCCCTGCGCCAGTGCCCACCCAGGGTCCCCCGACCCCGGCCCGGAGCCATCAGCGCTCTCTGGAGGGCAGGCACCTGTGTGGCCTGGCTGGAAGGCGCCCCCCCCGCCCACCCCCCCAGGTCTCCCCCAAGGGCCCTCCACAAGGGAGGGCTGCAGTCAGCAGGACGAGCCTAAGCCTCCCGCTCTGTCCCCCAGGCTGGCTCCCGCTGGGACCCACACTAGGGCGGCTCAACTTTGCGGGTCAGGAGGGTTGAGCCACACCTGCCTGACAGGGGGACGAGACGGGCGGGGGGGGAAGCAGCAGGCCCACTCAAGTCTGGGGGTGGGGTGTGCCTCTGGCCAGGCCTGGGGGCTGCCTGGGACTAGAGGGGAAGGCAGCCCCTGGACGTCTGGACACGAGCACTTCGGACAGCCTGCGCCCCTCCCCGCAAACAGCAATTAAACTTCACAGTGAGCTTTCCAGCCTCAAACCAACACTTCCACGCCCCCGCCACCCCGCCCGCCATGCATTCCAGAACCCGTGCACCTGCAAATCGCCCCAGCTCAGGCCTGTGCCCACCATCCACCCACCCACCCACCCACCGCGTCAGAGGCGCGCATACCCCAGGGCTCGGAGCACATCCGGGGGAGCCCAGCACTGAGGGGCCTGGCTCCAGCCCCAGCCCGGCCCCCCGCTCCCTTCCTCCGGAACACACCCTGGCTGCACTTCAACAGGAGGTGAGTGGGACCTGGCCGGGGGGGCAGGGGGACATGGTATCCAGGTGGACCCACCCCCAAGCCGTAGTGGGTTGGGGCAGGGACCCCAATCCTCCCTAATTTTTTTGCTCTTTTGGGTCTGAAAGTTTCCAAACCATACATGAAATAGATCTGAATTAAGACGAAAACAAACAAACATAAACCCAACGTGGCTGCGGACTGCGTGGGCTGCCCCGGGGCAGCGGCCCCACCTCACAGGATGGTGGGCGGGTGGCTGGGCGGCAGGTGGCCGGGTGGCGGGTGGCCAGGCTGGAGCCAGCAGGTGCCAGGGCCGGCGGCCCAGGCCCTGGGTCCCAGGTGGACCGAGGGTCCATGGAGCCGCAGGGGTCGGGCAGACCCCACGGGCGCGGGGCAGGAGAGCGGGCGCGGGGCAGGAGAGCACACGCAGGCCAGATCGCTTCCACCGCCCACCACTGTGCCGTCACCACCGCCCCCGCATACGCTCACACACGCTCCGCACACACACCCACACCCCACACGCACGGCGGACCCGGCGGGCCTGAGCCCCGAGTCTCAGGAAGAAGGGAGAACAAGGAGTTTGGCCCCTGGGGGCCCAGCCCTGGCCCGTGGTCCCAGAGGAGTGGGGGGGGTCCCCACGGGAAAGGAACGAGGGTCCCGAGACACGTGCTCCCGCCCCACAGGCCCCTGGCTTCGCCCCAGGCAGAGGGAGCCGTGGGGGCAGGAGGCCGGGCACCAGGGTCTGGCGGCCTCTCGCCCCCTCCCCGAACAGGGGGAGGGAAAGCTACAACGTGGAGACTAACCTCTCGGATATCAAAAAGGAGCCCCGGGACCTTCCTCGCAACTAGGTCGCCAGGGGGCCTAATCGTTTACAGTATAACGAATGCATTTGTCTCCTTCATGAATTTTAAATACAAGCATAATAAAAATCACATTTTTTTCAGGCAACAGTAGCAGTTCAGTAGGTGAGTGGCTTGACCACATTTGTCTGTATTAGTAACGCATGCAAGCAGCTTCAGTACCCGCCTTGGCGCCCCGTCCGGCCTCGGGCCCCTACAAGGTCCCTGCGTACGGGCCCTCCGGTCTCCTCCCTGCGGCCGGCGTCGCGGGCCGGCTGCTGCTGGCGCTGCCCTGCTCGAAGGGCTGCGGGGGGCTCTGGCCCTCGGCGGGCAGCGGCTCGGGCGCGGCCACCTCCTGGACGACCGAGCCGGCCCCGTCGGCCTCCGAGCCGGCCTCGAAGGTGGGGTTGGTGGAGGCGCCCAGGTCGACATTCACAGCGTCAGTTCTCAGAGCCACGATGGTGGCTGCATCGCCCCGCCGCTCGGCATAGATGCGCTGCTCAAACACCTGCGCGGTGGCGGGCGGGAACTCGGGGTCCAGGGGCGCGCTGGCGGCCGAGGAGCCCATGACCGTGCGGTACATCTCCACGCCCTCGGGCAGCATGGACTTGATCTTGGGCAGCCAGCGCTTGCGGACGCGGCGGGCATTGGTGCACATGTCCGCGGCGATCACGTTCATCTCGCTCTCCTTGAAGCTGGGGGCGAAGTTCTGACAGTACACTGCAAGGACAGGGCGTCGGGAGGTGGCGTGAGCGGCCACCCACCCGCAGGAATCCCACGATGCTGGCCCTCCGCCTCCTGAGGGGCCGTGGGACTGAGATACCCTGGACAAGCCAGGGGGCAGAGCACTCTGGGCTGGAGAGGCCACCACGGGGCCAGTGGGGCAGGCTGGGCACCTCCAGGGTCTCCTCCACTCTGTTCCCCTCTGGCAAGGGAGACCACAGGGCCACCGAGGCCTCTCCTGGGTCAGCCTGAAGACCAGCGGTCACCTTTCTCACTGCTGGAAGCCCCACCCTGCTCCTCTGGGACAGGCTGGGGGAACCTTCAGGGGAGGGGCAGTCAGAGAAAACAGGACCCCAGCCTGCGGCTCTAGCAGGAGCACAGAGGGCCCAGGGGGCTCTGGTTCCTCCGGACCACTGGCTGGCACTGCGGCCTTGGGTGGGCCCCCATCTCTGGGCCTCGCTTTCCCACTCTGTCCCACCCACCTTGCATCCTTGGTCAGACAAGCCTTTGAGAATCCCTGCCCTGGTGGAGTGGGAATCGGGGAAGGGCCTGGGCACCCACTCAGCTGTGAGGCTCGGGTCTCTCTGGGCCCGATCAAAGGGCTAGCAAGGAGTGAGGAGGGGGCCGGCTGACACCTGTCTTCAGCCCAGTCCCTGGCCCGGAGACCCCAGCGCAACAGTGGCATTGTCATCCGCAATAAGAACGATACGCCCTCTCCCCGCTTCTCCTCTAGGAGCCTCAAGACCCAGCTCTCCAAACAGCACGGAACCCAGAGGCGGGGCCCCCAGGGTGAGCCCCCTCCACTGTGAGCCCTGCTCTGGGGCAACACCAGCTGCACCCCCTCTCGGCATCTTCCCAGAGCCGCTGCCGGCACCCCACCCATGCTTTGGGACGCGATTACTGGCTGCAAAGGCCCCTCTTTGCTCTAAAACAGAATTAGCCTCACAAGAGAGATTTTTAAGCCAGAAAACTAAGACAGTGTTTCGCGTGCCGACAGCTACAGGAGGACGTGCTCTTGGCTGCACTGGCCCGTGCCGGGCACCGGTGGCTTCCTCCTCGTCTGGGGGGTGCAGGGGGGGACGGGGGCGGCGGTCTGCCACCGAGATGGACCAGACTCCGCCCCCACGGGCCCAGCAGCGGGAGGCAGAAGCGGGCCGAGCAGATGGCAAAGGCTCAAAATAACCCCAAAATGTAAATAAGCGGTTTTGTTCCAAAAGGAAAATTAGATCTATTTCACATATTAAAATAGTTTCGCAGCTGAATTCATCACGCTTGGAAACCTACCAAGAATGTTAACACCTCGAGACCGGGCCCCCGCGAGCTGCTCTTTTCTCCCCCTCGACCCTGCGGCCCGGCTTGCTCCTGGGGAGAAGCCACCTTTGCCAGGCTGACATCCAAGGGCCTGGGGGCTCCTGGAGCTCCTTGAGACGCCTCCCCACCCCCGAGACCCCAGTCCTCCTCTTACATTTCACAGCGTTCAGGACGCGGCTGTCCAGCGGCTTGCGGCTCGGGTCACTGGTGGACGAGCGGATGCCCGTACCACAGCTGTTGGCTAGCGTGTTCCTGGAGGGAGGACAGGAAGGGAGGCAGCGTGAGGCCGCCGGCTGGAGGGGACGCACGGGAACGGGGTCCCTGCCTGCATGCCCCACCGCCCCTTAGGGGAAGGAGCCCCCCACCCCAGTGGCGTGGAGCCGGTGTGGTTCTTCACTTTGCGGGGAGGGGGGTCCACAAGCCCTCCCCAGACCCAGGTCTGGCCGACGGCCTCGGGCCGACACCTGTGAGGTCGGGAAGGTGGGGGAGCCTGGACGCACGGCCTCGTCTAGAGAAGATGCCAGAAGCCGCGGGGCCCGCGGGGGGCCTACCTGTCGAAGAAGGTGGCGAGGAGGCGTCGCAGCAGTACCTTGTGCTTCACCCCCGCGCACAGGTGACAGTTCATCAGCTGTCCGCGCGTGACGGAGACGCCGGAGCCTGCGGCCGCCACACGGAAGGCAGGCCCTCAGCCCCAGGCCCAGGGCCACGGGCGGCCCAGGGGCTGCTGCGGCCGGGACGGGCGGCCCACGGGTGAGGCGGCCGGCGGGGGAGGGTCTGGGGCAGCCCCCCTCCAGGCCTGGGACCCCACGCTCCAGGCCTTCCCCGCTGCACTGGGGCCCTGTCACCAGGAGCAGGCAGCCTCGGTCACACGCCTCAAAGGGCTGTCCCCAAACCGCCCTCCCAGCCTCGAGGGGATTGCCTGGAGCCGACCTGCATTTGCGTTTGGCAAACACTCATCTTGCCTCTCAGTTCTCCCTGAACACCGAAGAGCCGTGGGCAGTGATGGGAGCTGGAATCATAGAGGTCGGGCTGCAGCTCCCCCCTGCCCAGCACTGACCTCTCCGGGTGCCGGGACGGAAGAGCCGGCCCAGGGCGGAGACGGGACCGGTGAGCCCCGCAGCGCTCGTCACCCCGCAGTCTGGCCAGGCCGGGCCCCCGCCAGGGTTCAGGCCAACGAAGGACAGGGAGGACAGGAGCCTAGGGGAGGCCTCTGTTTACCCTGGACGCTGCCCGTGGAGAGAGGAGCTTCTGCAAGAGTCAGCCGGCGTGAAGAACACGGGAGCCTGCAGGGCCTCATCTGGGCCTTTGTCTACGATCTGACTTTTTACAGGGCACGTGCTGAGTCTCCTCATTCGAAAACATGAACAAGGTTCCCTTCTGGGCGGCGGGGGGGGCAGGGCAGAGATGCGAGGACCCCTGTGAAAGCTGCCACTCCGGCTTCGGGGGGCCTTCCCCGGCTTAACGTTTTGTTCCCCACGAGCCAGGTCTCCAGAGAAGCCCACGGGCACCGGTTAAGAAGCACGTGGCTGATTCTAGATGGAGACCACCATTGGGCGTCTCCGGCCACGACACACCAAGGGTCCCGCAGGGCCTCACCCCACCCAAGGTCTGCAGAGCCTCAAACCCAAGGGCAGGGCAGGTCACCCTGAGCCACACGGGCCGGACAGCCCCCTCGCTGTGGGGAGATCTGTAAAGGGGGGCTTAGCAGGAGGCCTGGGGCCAGGTGGGGCCTGGCCAGGGAAGGCGGCCAGCCTGCGCCCTTCCCAACCCCAAACTGATAGACAGGCCTCCCTGGGGACCACACCCATCCCCAGGGCCCCGAGAACCCGGCGCAGCCTGACACTGGCGCTCCCTGAACAGAGGAGCTGGATGCTGCTTGGAACGACGCCAGCCAGCAGGGGCGGGGGGCTCAGGGCATGGCCGGGGGCATCCCCACCCCACCCAGGTCCACCCAGACCAGCCAACACCGCCCAGCTGCCCTCCTGTCGGCTGAAAGGCGAGGCCGCCTGCTGAGGCGTGGTTCCAGAAGGGGGGACGGCTCAGGCAGAAGGAACCCCATAATGTTGCCCAGGCGCGGCAGGCGGGTGCCGGTCAGGAGTGATGGCCCAGCAGCTCACGGAGGAAGAGGCAAGGCCCCATCAATTCTCATCTTCCCGCCAGACAGCCTTAAAAGTCTACAAGGAGGGACTTCCCTGGTGGTCCAGCGGTTAGGGCTCTGCGCGCTCAATGCCGAGGGCCCGGGTTCAATCCCTGGTCGGGGAACTAAGATCCCACAATCCTCACAGCACGGACCAAAAAAAATCTACAAGGAGCTGTGGGGCCGAATGAATCCCAACACTGAGAAGATAAATATTTCCGACAGGCACGAGCCCTAAGGGGCTTTGGACCCCACCGTGTTGTTTGTTTTTACAGAAGAAACAAGTCCATTGCTGCCTGGGAGCTGCCCTTTGGAAGCTCTGGTCACTTACCCCTCGAACGAGGCAATTGGACGCTTGGGGAGCTGGGGGTGGGGTGGGGGGACTAGTAAACTGCACGGGACTTGGTCTTATCCCCGACCTAAATTAAAACACAATCATGATTGCAGCCCCTGCCAATCAGAAGCGCGACCAGCCCAGGGGATTCAATTAAAATGCTAAATTAATTCAATTGAATAACTCCTCTTAATGACACATTCTTCTAAAAGGAAATTAGAGGAAATTTAAGATGTTCTTTTTTTTGACTGACTGGTGATGAATCCATTGTTCACAGCTCCGAAGAAAAAATAAACGGCAGGGCAGCTGCATACAATAGACAGGGTGGGGGTGAGGCTCACCTGCCACCAGCTCCAGCTTCTCGCCGGGGTCCCCCTCGGAGTAGAGCTTGGGGTGGCAGCGGTACCCGATCTGGTTGATGAGGCTGGCGGGCAGGGCCACCAGGTCACGGCGGATGAGGACGCAGGAACGGCTCTCCAGTGGCACGGGCTCCGGTTTCTCTTGCACTGTGGGCCCAGAGGCCACCCAGTCAGGGACACAGCAGATCTCCCCTCCTGCCCACCCAGGCCTGGAGCAGGCCTGCTGCATGCCCACCCTCCCCGCCCACCAGGTGCTGCCCCTGCCGGGAGGACCCGAGTGGACCAGAGAGCAGAGAAGGCAGGGGAGGGACTCCCAGCCGGCCTGGGAGCAAGTCGCTGGGGGCCTGGGAGGCTCCCAGGGTGGGGATGTCCAGCAGGCTGAGGCCTGCAGGGCGAGCGGGAATGAGGGCTCAGGGCTGGGGGTGGGGGCAGGGCGGAGGTTGGGCAGAGCGGGGGAGGGGAACAGACCTGTACGGTCAACCACTCCCCAGCCTGTCTCCTCACAGCAGCCCCCCTGCACATGGGCACCCCGCCCCCAGAGGCTGCACCATGTATTCCTGGCCAAGAGCAGCGCCATCAATGTTCGCCACCAGTAAAGCCAGGCGGTGGCACAGCCGGGCAGCGCTGATGCTGTCTCCACGCCGGCTCCGGGCCTCCGGGCCGTCTGGGGATGTTCCTGACAAACCACTACTGGGGGTCATCCAGGGACCCCCAGGCGCGCCAGCACCTGCAGCTATGATGGGGCGGGAGGATGGGGAGTGGGGGAGGCCCCCCGGAGTCCCCGTGTCACACCCTGAGCCCAAGCACCACGCACAGGACACCAAGTAGAGGATGGCCTCGGCCCCGTCCCCCCCGCCCGGCCTCCTAACCACCCACCTACCCATGGGCCCTCTGGAGGGGCTCAAGGCTGGGCTGGGGGTTCCCTCTCAGGCTCATGGGGTGGGGGGGGCCAGTCTATCGGGCACTTGCTGGGCACCCAGCACACCCAGGTGCCTCCCCAGGCGCTGGGAGGCTGAGGGCCTGCCCCCTGCTTGCAGGGAGTGCCCAGCCCAGAGGGTTCAGCAGGTGGCCAGGCCGGGTGAGGGCAGCGGCCACGTGGAGGCCCCCATGGTGGGCAGGACCCCACCTCACCAGGCTCGGCGCCCCAAGACCCCACAAGCAGGCCCCCACTTCCTGCCCTGCGCCTTCCCTCCGTCCCCTCCTCATTTTCCTGCCTGGCGCCAGCAGCCCAGGCACCATCACATGCCCGGCCCCCACTGCACGGTCGGCTGGAGGCCTGTACCCGGCCGGGCTCTACCGCACGCCGGCCTCCCCGTTCAGGCTCACACACGGCCACCCGTCCAGCACTCCTCACCCTGCGGCCCGCACTCGCTGGCCAGACACAGGGCAGGGGCACAGCCTCCCTCCTCTGTGTCCCCAGCACATGGCAATCCTGGGTCACTCCTGGGAGGGCCACCTGCTCCCGGCAGCTGTCGTCGTTGAGAAATCACAGCTGCTCCAGGGCGGGCCCACGCCACACACCTGGCTGAGCAGCAAGGCCTGCAGGTGAAGGCCCCAGGGCCCGTCCCCCGGGCACCCACCCGTCATGCGGGCACCCAGGCAGGGTCTGCAGGTTGGAAAGGCTCCGGGCTGCTCTGATGGCCACCCGGGGCTGGGTTTTCCTTGCTGAGGACGGCGGCTCTCATTAACAGCCTCAGTGACCACTGTGGGGGAGAGCGCGGCTTGTAAAACCTCCCAGGGCTCAGACACCCAGAGGGCAAGGCTGTGCTGGAAGCTCTCCTCCAGCAGCCTCAGGGCAGGGGCTGAGTGGCAGAGCCTGTTGCAGAGGTCCCGAGGCCACTCCAAGATGGTCAGAGGCAGCCCCTTGGGCTGGCCAGTGTCCCATCCCCTCTGCACTGTGACACCCCTTTGGGGTCACAGGGAAATTCAGCAGAGGCACCTAAGTCTGGGGGAGGCCAGGTGGGGCTGGGAGAAGGACCTGGAAGCCCTTCAGGAGGGGGAGGCTGGCAAGGAAGGGTGCCCAAGCCCCAGACCTGGCACAGCGTGAGCACAGATTAGCCCCTAGTTATCTCTGCACCAAGCTCTTGTGGGGGAAAGGTCAGGGCTGCCCAGTCCCTGAAGGGCCAGCACCCCCCAAGCCACAGGGCAAGTCCCGCGGGAGAAGGCAGGATGGTCAGTTCCAGCCCCGAGGATGGGTTGGGGACCCACCTGTTGCTCTAGCCCACCCGGCCTGGGTCTGGAATCACCCGCTCCGGAGTCAGCCCCAGTCCCCACCAGGGGACCCCCAGGCCACCCCTCCCCCTGTCCCCTCAGGGCTCAGTCGTTCCTAGGGAGGCACCTGTCAGTACGCACAGGGTGAGGGTGGCACGTGGTGCCTTCGGCCTGGCGGCGGCCAGTTCCAGTTCAAAGGGGGGAGTTTTCCTGAATCAGCCCAGCCCTGGGCAAGGCTGCAGCACAGCTCAGGGCAGAAGTCCGAAGGGTGGCCACTCGGGGGGTTCGGGCAGCATTTCCCACCTGGCATGTTTGGGGAACGCTGGCAGTGGGTGGGGGCAGATCAGCAGAGAGCCGCCAGAATCTTCCAAACCCGGAATTACCCAGGGGCTCAGGGAGCACAGGAAAAACAACCCGGATGATATTTTAAAACATAATTACCCGCCCCCTCCCCCTCCCCCTCCCCCTCCCCCAAGTCTGCTGTGATTACACTCGCAGACGCAGACTCGGGAGCAGGGCGCCAACGCTGGCGCCGTGGCATTTACATAAAGAGCGCTCACCAGCAGAAATAATCCCCATCTACAACTCCTCGGCCACGATGTTTCTCCAAACAGCAGAAGTTGTCTGCGCTCCGCACGACACCCGCCCCCCCCCCCCCCCCCCCCCCCCCCCCAGCCCCAGCACGGCTCCCCTAGAGCCAGAGGCTGTCAGATCCAGAAAAGCCAAAAGAACCACTTCTATTTCTGCTCCGCCATGTGCCGGATACTCTGCACCCGCTAAAAATACCACCAGAGCGGCGGCTCATCTGGAAAGGTGCTCCGAATTGCTTCACGTGCCCCCGGCCCTCCCCAGTCCCAAACTACCCACCACGGCCCGGCCCAAGCTTCCAGCGGCCTCCTTCTAGGGAGGGGTGCCGAGTTACAAACAGGTTCTGGAAACCCAGGAGAGGCTGTGCACCAGGGCATAGTGACGGGGCCCCTCCAGTCTCCCTGGCAGCCTCTGGCGGGGTCACTCCAGTGCCTGACGGCAAGGGTGATGGGAGACCCCTCGGTGGGCTGTGGGCAGGGGTGTGGCAGCCTGCAGAGACCCCTCGGATCACACCCAGGTCTCCCTGCGCACAGGGGGACCCGGCAGCCTCCTGCTGCCCCAGGACTGGGGCGGCCGCCTGCATCGTCAACGGCCCCGGTTATAACCCTTTATAATGTTGGTTTCTAGGATCGTGGGCTCCAAATATTTAGGCCCCGTGAAATTTGGAGAGAAGCGCGTGAAAGCAATTAGCTGTTTGTATCGGGGGGTGAGCAATCCCTCTGTGTGTAGGGAAGGTGAGTCACGGCGGTAAAGTTCCCGATGGAACGATCTGGAACAGCAGCTAATCTGGGCAAACGGGCAGCAGGGACAGAGGCAGGCAGAAGCTTCCCTCAGACCACAAGGGCCGAAGAAGACACCAGTGTGTTCACAGGGTGCATGGTGGGCCCTGCAGGGTCTCTAACTAGAGAGCAAGAGGGGTCCAGGCTGTGCCTTCAAGGTCCTGCTGCCCCCACCATGACACCTGCCTGAACCCAAACAAGGGAGACATCACGCAAGGGAAGTGAGCCCGACACAGACGGACACAGCCTGCAGGACCCACTCGTGTGAGGTCCCTGAAGGAGTCAAACCCATGGAGGCAGGAAGTGGACGGTGGGGCCTGGGGCTGGGGTGGGGGGAGGGGAGCAAGTGTCGAGTGGGGTCAGTTTGGAAAGATGAGCAAGTTCTGGAGGTGATGGCGGTGACGGTGGCACAATGTGCCTGTACCTGATTCTGTGCACTCAGAAGTGGTCTTAACAGTAAATCTTATATTAGCTACACTCTACCACAATAAAAAAAATTTTTTTTTAGAAGAATGAATGGGGGACTTCCCCGGTGGCGCAGTGGTTAAGAATCCACCTGCCAACGCAGGGGACACAGGTTCGAGCCCTGGTCCGGGAAGATCCCACATGCCGTGGAGCAACTAAGCCCGTGAGCCACAAGTGCTGAGCCCGCGTGCCACAACTACTGAAGCCCGTGCGCCTAGAGCCCGTGCTCTGCAACAAGAGAATCCACCGCAATGAGAAGCCCGCGCACCGCAACAAAGAGTAGCCCCCTCTCGCCGCAACTAGAGAAAGCCCGCGCGCAGCAACCAAGACCTAGCGCAGCCAAAAAAAAAAAAAAAAAAGAATGGAAGGAGGGAAACTGGGAGGGTCACGTTGACCTCAGTCCTGAAATTCCTCAACCTCCTGAGGGTCAAAGACTGGGAATCTGAAGAAATCACTGGACCCTCTCCTTGGGCAACACACACCAAGACACCCAACCACAGGATGCTGTCATGTCCAGGAAGCCCCAAAGGGCCCCTGTGCCCGTCCCCAAATCCATAGTGTGTCCTAGGGAGTCACCATCAGAGACAGCATAAGCAACCCCCGCCCCCGGGAGCCCCAGCAATGTGGGTGACCGCCGGCAGGTGCCCGAGCCGCCCTGGTCCAGCCGCAGTGTAGCTTTGCTGAGGTTGGGTGGGGCGAACAGGGGACAAAAAAGGTGATGCCCACTCCACGAAAGTGTATGCCATTTGTTCAGATGGCAGCATAAGAAACCGAACCCCTAGTTCTTAATTATATAGAAAAATACAACTGAAAACCAAATGGAAAGAAAAATGCTGCACCACACCTCCCAACACTGGCTCCCCACAATGCACCGTGGCCAGGCCTGCCAGACACACAGTGCACGGCTCCCCACAATGCACCGTGACCAGGCCTGCCAGACACACAGTGCACGGCTCCCCACAATGCACCGTGGCCAGGCCTGCCAGACACACAGTGCACGGTCCGGAGACAGACCCACACAAGTGCGCTTGGCCGGTCTGTGATAAAGATGCACACACACCCAAAGAAGGAAGTGACAGTCTGCCAACAAACGGTGCCAAGTCACAGGTCACACACAGGCACAAACCCATGAGCCGAACCTCACACCTTACGCGAAGATGAACACAAGTGGGTCGCAGATCTAAACGTAAAACGCAAAACTACAAAACTTTCACCAGAAAATCTGTGATCTTGGCTTCAGCTAAAAGCCTAGACATGACTCCAAAAGCACAATCCCTAAAAGAAATTAAATGAGAAACTAAACTTCATCAAAATGAAAAACTCTTGTCTATAAAAGACGAGAAGACAAGCCAGCTACCACCGACCAAGGAAAGATCTGCAAACCACGTGTCTCCAGGGAGGCCTCTCAAAACTCAACAGGAGGAAAACGAAAAGCCCAATTTTAAAAATGGGCAAAAGCAGAAAGTAACACACCATTGTAAAGCAATTATACTCCAATAAAGATGCTAAAAAGAAAAAAATGGGCAGAAGATCTGAACAGACACTTCGCCAGAGAACACATAGATGGAGATGCTCGACGTCCTGAGCCGTTAGAAAAATGGAAACTAAAGCCGTGCTGAGATACCACTGCTCGTGATTACGATGGCTCAGTGGGACCTGGGCGCAGCACGTGCCGGCAAGGACACGGAGCCACTGGGATGCTCGTCCCGGTGGTGGGGACACTGGAAACCACGCGGCAGTTTGTTATAAAGTTAACCGTATGCACAGCCTGAGCCAGCAATTCCACTTTTAGGTATTTACCCAGGAGAAGAAAGAGATGAGGGCTGGACGCAACGAACCCTGTACAGAAATGTCCACACCCGCTCTGCTCACAGATGCCCCAAACGGGAAACACCCAATGTCCTGCGTCAGGGGAAGGGACAGCCAGGAAGCCATCCACGTGACAGTCACCACAGGGCCACAAGAAGGAACAAATTATTGACGCACAACTTGGATGGATCCCAGGTTCACTGCGCCCAGCAGAGGGGCCAGTGTCCGGGGTTATCTCCCGGGCAGGTCCACGTGTCGGACACGCTCCAAAGACAGAACCATGGGGACAGAGAACAGTGGCTGCCAGGGGATGGGGTTGGGGGGTGACTGTCGGAGCAGCACGGTGGAGTCTTGGGGCCCTGGGGGTTGGTTGACGGAGCTGTTCTGGGCGGTGGACACTCAGGCCACACCACCCCATGCCCAGGTGGCCGCCTGGCCCTCCCCAGCCCCCTCCCGCTCAGCTCCGGGTGGCCTCCACTCGTGACAAACGCACCACGGGTGGGCCATCTAGCCCATCTCTGCAGCTGCCAACTCAGTGCCAACCAGACTGGCAGTTTTGAAAGGGCCACACCCGTGAAGGACATCTGTGCACTGAACACACCTGTACCAGCATCCCAGGAACAAGGCAGGTGGTGGTTCCTACAGATGCACTTGGGCCCAGGCGGCTGGGGGGGTCACCACGGGCATCATTCTGTCTTTTACGTGACACCAACGTAACTGTGAACACCACCGACTGTAAGATGCATCCCATTTCTTGGATCTAAAACGGGGGCACGAAGTGCATCCAAGAGCCAATGCAATTTGGCACGTGCGGTAAAAAATAGCAAAAGTCTGGCAGGGAAGAGCCAGTAAGAAAGAAAAATAAAGGTGGAAACAGAAACACGCGGCCAAGAGCCGGGAGGACCTGTGTGTAAACCCCAGCTGCCAGGACACAAAGGGACACAGCGGGTCTCCAGGCCCCGTGCTCAGGAAGTTAAAGGCATAGCTGCTGGGGAAGACGCAGGGCCGAGAGACCAGACCCTGGACGGTGCTCCAGCAGGGCTCTGCGGCCAGCGCAAGCCTGTACCGCGGCCACCCGACCTGGTGACTGGCCCCGCGGGCCACGGCTCAGTACACTTGCAGCTCCCTCTGGGCAGCTCCCCCTCCCACTGAATGGAAGCCCATCCCAATGAAACCTGGTGCTGTCCCTCCCCAGGCCCATGGTTCTGGGTTTTTCTGTCTCCTGCGCCCAAATCTGGCCCTAGGAGACCCCATCGGTCCCCTAACCTGGTCTCCTCACCCCCACCACAGTGATCCCGGCAGCTCTTCTATCGCCAATCTGACCACGTCCCTTTTCTGTTCTCCATCCTCCTGTCCAGTGCTGACCTTGAGAAGCTCGCAGCCTCCCTGCCCACCTGTGGATGCCGGGCCGACTGTGGATGCTTCTGGGGACCAGAGTGGGAGGCGGAGGGGCCACGCGGGAGAACGGCTTTTCACTGTATGATCGTTCTACATTCTTTAAGATAACGAGCACACGTTAGCTACACAAAAATAAATGCACTGAACTTGTAAAATACCCCGGAGACGCCCACTGTGAGTAGGAGGCAGTAGCCAATAGTGGACTGAGTCCCTCGGCAAGAACGACTCTAAAAGCTGCATTAAAAAAAGTCGCCCAGTAGAGAGTATCATACTAAGTGAAGTAAATCAGACAGCGAAAGTGGTATCATGAGATACCACTTATATGTGGAAACTTAAAAAATGATACAAATGAACTATTTACAAAACAGAAACAGACTCAACAGACATAGAAAACAAACTTACGGGGGCTTCCCTGGTGGCACAGTGGTTAAGAATCCGCCTGGCAATGCAGGGGACATGGGTTAGAGCCCTGGTCCGGGAAGATCCCACATGCCGTGGAGCAACTAAGCCTGTGCGCCACAACCACTGAAGCCCGCATGCCACAACTACTGAGCCCGCGTGCCACAACTACTGAGCCCACGAGCCACAACTACTGAGCCTGTGCTCTAGATCCCGTGAGCCACAACTACTGAGCCCATGTGCCACGACTACTGAAGCCCGCGCGCCTAGAGCCCATGCTCTGTCTGCGACGAGGGAAGCCACTGCAATGAGAAGCCAGCGTGCCACAACGAAGAGCAGCCCCTGCTCGCCGCAACTAGAGAAAGCTCGTGCACAGCAACGAAGACCCAATGCAGCCAAAAATAAAATAAAATAAATTAAAAAAAGAATGTGGTGTCCCACGTATGGGCTGGACAAACACCGAGATTTGGGGCCTGCTGAGGAGGCGGTGCTCTGGGGAACACCCAGGCTTTCAGCCGAGACCTGGGAACAGCCAGGGCCCAGGAGCAGGGCAACCAGGAGCGTCCAGCCTGACTTACTCCAGGAGGTCACATCACTGCTTGATAAATCCGACAGCCGCTCAGGCAAACCTGCAACAGGTCCCAGACCCTCTCTGGAGCAGCTCTGCTTAGAGCTTCCAAAATGTCTTCACACAATGTGAAGCATTCAATAAAAAGTTATCAGCAACACAAGAAAGCAAAGCCAAATGATTAAAAAAAAAAAAACCCTACAATTTACAAAGAGACATTAGATCAGACCCGTGGGCGATCTGTAACAGGTTCAACAGGCAGACACCGCGCTTCAAATAACTACTCTTAATTAGTGCAAGAAATGTACAAGATGGAGAATTTCACCAGAAAACTAGAATCAATAAAAACAATCAAATCCTAGAAATATGATTGGTTGAAAAGGAAATTAAACAGAGCACATGAGAAGATTGGTGAACTGGAAAATAATTCAATCCATAACTTCCAGGTTAAAGCAGCAGAAGAAAAAAGAAATAGAAAAGTCATAAAACAGAATAAAAGTCACCTGGAATTCCCAGGACGTGGTGAATGCACACCATGTGTGTCACGGGAGCCCAGGAAGGAGGGCGGGTGTGTGTGGGAAGCTGTAATGACCCAGAACTCCAAACTGATTAAAGACATGAAGCCACATGAAGGAAGTGATCCCAGATAAGAGGGCGAGGGTAGGGAATTCCCTGGTGGTCCAATGGTTAGGAGTCAGCGCTTTCAGTGCTGAGGGCACAGGTTCAATCCCTGGTTGGGGAACTAAGATCCTGTAAGCTTCGCATCAGATGAACATCAGAGAGAAGGGTGCCAGGGCAGCTCTGCTGATGTAAGACCACGCAGACTTCAAAGCAAGAAACTTTCCTGGTGCTACAGGATATTTCACGATGATAAGAGGACCAGTTCACCAGGAAGATGAAACAAGCCTGCAACTGACAGGCACCCAAATCAAAACTTCATAATAACAGGCAGAACTAAAAGGAGAAATGGCAAACCTATAAGCCTCCCTGGAGATCTGAACACCCCGTCTCTTGAGCCAACGTAAGAAGATAAAAACAAATCTGAAAGAGTATGCAAGATTTGATTTAATTATTGGTGCAACATAGTTTTTGTCTAGTGCATATGGGACATTTGCTGGGGCACAGAGTCTCAAAAGACGTCAGAACAATGAAGTGGTCTGAATATATTCTGTGACCACAGGAAATTTAATTCAGAAATTACAACAAATAGATGACCGGAAAATCCAAAACATGTTTGAAAATTTAAGCAACACACCAGGACATAACCCAAGGGTCAAGAAAAGAAAAATCACGAAAGCACTGGGAAATATTTTTGATTGAATGATAATGGAAATACGACATATCAAAATGGGTTGGGTAGAATTAAGCCGTGCTGACCAGGAAACGGACAGCCCTAAAGTGCATATATTTTAAAAGGCTGAGAAATCAACCGATCAGAAAACTAGGAAAAGAATAGCAGATTAGGGCTTCCCTGGTGGCGCAGTGGTTGAGAGTCCGCCTGCCGATGCAGGGGACGCGGGTTCGTGCCCCGGTCCGCGAGGATCTCACATGCCGCGGAGCGGCTGGGCCCGTGAGCCATGGCCGCTGAGCCTGCGTGTCCGGAGCCTGTGCTCCGCAACGGGAGAGGCCACAACAGTGAGAGGCCCGCGTACCGCAAAAAAAAAAAAAAAAAAAAAAAAAAAGAATAGCAGATTAACTCAGAGGAAGTAGAAATAAATTGAAATTAAAAAAATATATATGTAAGCACAGTTGACCCTTAGACAATGTGAGGGTTGGTGTGCCGACCCCCCGAGCAGTCGAAAAGCTGCATGTAACTTCTGTCTCCTCCCCTAAACTTAACTACTAATAGCTTACTGTTGACCAGAAGCCTTACATGTGCAGTCAGTTCACACACATTTTGTATGTTATATGTATTTGTACTGTATTCTTAGCCAGCTAGAGAAAAGAAAATGTTGTTAAAATCACAAGGAAGAGAAAATACATTTATAGTACTAGGCTGTATTCACCGAATATCGTAAGTTTACATCGTCTGTTTACAAGATGAAACACCTGTCTCTCAGTACCTGCATCAATATTGTCTTATATGATACGGAACACTGTAGGCATTATACGTGTTACCAGCACTAGACATCAAAATGGAAATGTGAAAAAGAAATGCATATTTATTTACAGGTACTGTATTTATTGCAAAAGGTCTGTGTATAAGTGGACCCATGCAGTTCCAAGGTCAACTATATACATAAGAGAGAAAAAGCCAAAAGTTGGTTCTTTGAAAAGACTAATATGTTGGAAAAATCTCTAGCAAGACTGAATGAAGGATAATGAGGCGAAAAGACACAAATTAACAATATTGATTGTTAATATTATATTAACGTGACACAGCAGAGTCTACAGAACAGGGGCTGGCAAACTTCTACTGTAAAGGCCCAGAGGGTCGTCAATCTTTTAGGCTGGGTTCTGTTGAATGCCCTTCGTTTTTGCTTTTTCTCCTTTACACACCACTTTAAAAATATAAACAGCATCGTTAGTTTGTGGGCTGTACCAAAACAGGCCATGGGGCAGATTTGCCCCAAGTCACAGTCTGCCACTTTCTTCGATAAACATTAGGAAGATTTTAAGAAGATATAAGTAGTAGGTTCACGCCAATAAATCTAAAAATTAGATGAAACCTATAAGCTTGAAGAGAAACACAACTTACCAACACTGACACAAGAAGAAAAAGAAATTTGAACTTGGACCTAATAAAGACATGAATCTAATAAACACCGTCCTGCAAAACACTCCAGGCCTAAGTGGCTTCATCTGGGCATTACTTCAAATATTTAAGAAATGGATTAAGGTTATACAAACTCTTCCAGGTCATTTTTAAAAGGGGGGAAGGGTGATAATTCTCGAATCATTTTATGAGGCCAGATAACCTTGCTAGCGAAAAAGGGAGAGATTACCTTAAAGGAAAATTAGAGGGCACCCTCTCTCGTCCACATAGTGGCAAAAATCCTAGAGAAAATATGAGGCAATATGAAAAGCACAGGCTTGTCCCACGCAGCCGGTGGTCCAGGCGCTGGGTCCAAACTCCCGCTCCTCTGATGTGGGTCTGGGGTACCTACACTGGCACCCACACTGTGTGTGCCTTGTGTGGGTGGGGGGTATGCATTTAACAGGTTTCCCAATGTTTAGGCTGGAGCTCTGTGGTGGGCAGGGGGGCACCCCCGGCAGAAGCAGGGGCTCCACGCTCAGGGTCTGGCCAGATGGGAGTGGCTCCCTCGATTTAGCAACTGCTGGACACCTGGCAACCCACCTGAGGCCTCCTTCTAGGAGATGAACACTGACTGGGGGTGGTCACAGCTCCAGAGAGCCCCCCCCAAAAAGGGCAAAAAAGTTAGGCAGTTGAATCCAGAGGTATGTAAAAAGGATACTACTTCACAACGAGGTTGAGCTTATTCCAGAAACACAAGGTTTTTTAATATTCGAAAAAGCAATTTATAACATTAACAGAGCAGAAGAGGAAAACTACATGACCATTTCAATATTTAAAGAAAAGGCTGGGGCTTCCCTGGTGGCGCAGTGGTTGAGAATCCGCCTGCCAGTGCAGGGGACACAGGTCAAGCCCTGGTCCGGGAAGATCCCACATGTCGCAGAGCGACTAAGTCCGTGCGCCACAACTACTGAAGCCCGTGAGCCTAGAGCCTGTGCTCCGCATTGAGAGAAGCCACTGCAACCAGAAGCCCTCGCACCGCAACGAAGAGCAGCCCACATTCACTGCAACTAGAGAAAGCCCGCGCACAGCAATGCAGACCCAATGCAGCCAAAAATAAACAAACAAACAAATAAGTAAAAGGTCTCATTAAAAAAAAAAAAAAAAGAATCCACCACCTGCCAATGCAGGGGACACGGGTTCGAGCCCTGGTCCAGGAAGATCTCACATGCGCGAAGCAACTAAGCCCACGAGCCACAACTACTGAAGCCCGCGCGCCTAGAGCCCATGCTCCACAACAAGAGAAGCCACCACAATGAGAAGCCCACGCACCGCAACGAAGAGTAGCCCCTGCTCGCCACAACTAAAGAAACCCACAGGCAGCAACGTAAGACCCAATGCAGCCAAAAATAAATAAATATTTTTAAAATCCCCTTTAAAAAAAAAAAAAAAGTAAATCTTGAGCCCCACATCACACCACATTAAAAAAAAATCAATTCCAGATATACTTACTACAGAGAGAAAAGCCTTAATAACAAAGCAGGGGAGTCTGAATCTTGACTGTTAGAGGGGAAAACAGACGTAAGGAAGAGAGGAGGCTGGGAGAAGCCTAGGACATTGAGTTAAATTTGGAGATACCAGTACAAACTCGTGATTTTTAAATATATAAATTCCTAGCTCTGACTACTAAAAGGGTATAAAAACAGCACCCTAGTAGCAATAAGCAAACGTAGCACCCAGACCTTGGTTCCTAAATACCATTCCCCGCTCAGAGGGAAAAAAGCTGACTCCAGGGCTGGGGAACAGAAAGCATAAGATAAGCCTGGGATATTTTGCTGAAAAAGACAATATGAAAATGCTTAAAAAAAAAAAAAAAAAAGCAACTTTATACTAACACCAAATAAACAACAACAACAATAAGTGAAGGAATAAAATAAATAAGTAGGGGGTCTGGAGAAGCTCTTCCCTCCAAAAGACCACCGACTAATAAATGTAGGAGTTACGGAGTTCCGATCACCACTCTGCAACCATCAGAGTAGGGATCAATCCAGGCAAGAGTCATCAACAAACACTAAAAGGGTTGGGTGAAAGGCTAATGACACACCTTCTCTTCTCACAGTGACTCTACCTGGCAGAGATCACCTTGACCAAACGACCTAAGGGGCCATCACCAACACTGAGCCAGACCAGGGTCGTGGCTGGAGAAGGACACAGCATTGCTCCTGTGGAATTCCAGCAGAAACGCACACCAGGCACCCAACCGTGAGACAAAACCCAGCAAACCCAAACAGAGGGACCTTCTGCAAAACAGCCAGCCCATGTTCTTTCAAAAGGAAAGTCTCATGAAGGATAAAGGCTGAGAATCTATTCCAGAATAAAAGAAAAACCAGAAATGCAACGTGTGATTCTGAACTGAATACTGGATCAGAGAAACCCAACATGACCACAAAGGACAATATTGAGACAACTGGAGGAATTTAAGCATGGAAATTTAAGCGTCGTTGATTATACAGTACTGCTGGGTCGAAACTGAATTTCCTGGGGACCTCCCTGGTGGTCCAGTGGGTAAGGCTCCGTGCTCCCAATGCAGGGGGCCCGGGTGCGATCCCTGGTCAGGGAGCTAGATCCTGCACGCATACCGCGACGAAGATCCCACGTGCTGCAGCTAAAGACCCAGCACAGCCAAAAAAAATTTTCTGAGTTTTGAACACTGTCCTGTGTTTATGCAAGAGAATGTCCCGTTTGTAAGCAATGCTCAGTATTTTGGGGTAGAAGAACATAACATCTGCAACTTGCCTTCAAATGGTTCAGGGAAAAAAAAAACAAACCTATACTTAAAAGAAGAAAAAGAATGACAAAGCAAAATGTGGCAAATTCTTACCAGCCAGTGAGTCTGAGGCAAAGGTATACAGGAGTTCTTTGTGCTTGTCTTGAAACACTTCTGTAAATTTAAAATGATTTCAAATCAAAAAGACAACTTTAAGGTACACAGAACATTACACTGATCTGGAGGTAAAGGAAGATTCCTTTAAACAAGATATAAGAATAGCTATTGATAAAGAGAAAGAAGTTAATAAACTTACTACATCAAAATTCTATTAAGAGGATGACAAGTTGCAGAGTGGGAGAAGATATTTACGACACTTGTCTGACAGAAGAGGTCTATTCGGAGTACATAGAAGCTCACGAAAAGTTGTGAGAAAAGGACAGACAACTCACTCTACAAAAGTGTGGGAAAGAAGATTTAAATGGGCACTTCACAAAGGAAGAGAGATAAGCTGCCAAGAGTATGAAAAAACACTCAAAATCATTACTCATTATGGAAATTCCACTGAACTCCACTATGAGAGACTCAGGACAAGACTGCTGGTGCTCTACATCCACGATGTCCAGCACCTGTTACAAAATTAATAGATACGTGAAGAACCACAAAAAGGTGGTCCCAAAGAGGAGAAAAATCAGTAGGTAGAAACAGACCAAGAAATAACAAAGCAGACAGCATTAGCAGGCAAAGGCTTTAACACCAGCTAGAAAATACCATCAGAACTTTAAAAAAAATGGAAAAGCAGGAACTCAATGAGGGCAGAAATGGAACATACAAATAAGAACAAAACGGGACTGCAGAAAAGATCGGCAACCATGAAGAAACAGCAATGGAAACGACGCCATCTAAAGCCTAAACAGAAAAAAAGGCTGAAAACTAATAAATAAACAGAACCTGGGACCTCAGGGACAAAAACATGTTTAATTGGAGTCGTGGGGGGAGGGGCACAAGACATTTGAAGGAATAATGGTAGAAACGCGCACGTCCAAAAAGCTCAACAAAATGTAAGCAGAAATAAAAGCTGCCTAAAAAGAAAAGACACAACTCGTACAGAGAAACTCAGAGAAGAATGACTAAGATTTCCCGAGGAAAAAAATGCATTTCAGAAGACAAGAGAACGTCTACTGAAAGCAGAAAGTAACAGTCAGCCTAGGATTCTAGGTCTAGCGAAAATACCCTTCAAGAATGAAGGTAACAACTGTACAGTGAAAACTAATTTTATTATACATCAATTATACTTCAATAAGGCAGATTTTTTAAAAGGTGATATAAAGACCTCTTTGTGATTTTTCAGAATTCACTACTAGTCCATCACTAGGTTGAAGGAAATTCTCCAAGCAGAAGAAAAATAACACCAGGTAGAAACTCTAATCTATACGAAGTATGAAGAACTGGACAAGGTAATATGTGGGTAAACATAATAGGCTTTTTTTCGTATTTTAAATTTCTTAAAAAAAATTAGACATCCACGTGGGAAAAAAATCAGAACCTCGATCCATGTCTCACACCTCATACAAAAATTAACTCAAAATGGGCCACAGACTAAATGTAAAACCCAAAGCCATAAGACATCTAGAAGAAAACACAGGGGAAAAAATTCTTAGAATCTTGTTAGGTAAAGAATCAAATACACCACCAAAAGCATCATCTGTAAGAGAAATCACTGACCATTTAAACTTCATCAGGGGACGTCCCTGGCGGTCCAGTGGTTAAGAATCCGCCTTCCAACGCAGGGGACGTGGGTTTGATCTCTGGTCAGGGAACTAAGATCCCACATGCCGTGGGGCAACAAAGCCCGCGGACCACAACTACTGAGCCCGCACGCCGCAACTAGGGAGAAGCCCGCTTGCTGCAAAGAAGAGCCCGTGGGCCACAATTAAGACCCGACGCAGCCAAAAATAAGATTTAAAAGTTTAAAAAATAAACTTCATCAAAATGTTAAAATGTCTATGAAAGACACTAGTAAGAGAAAGAAAAGACCAACGGCAGTCTAGTAGAAAATGTTTACGAGTCACATATCCAACACAGGACTTTCACACCTAGAATGTATAAGGAATACACCATATCAACAATACTCCATATTCAAACCACCCAATAAAAAGAGGGCAAAAGACTCGAAGAGGCACTTGACCAGAGCAGGTACACAGATGGCAAGTAAATACACAGAGGGTGTTCCACATCATTAGACATTAGAGAAATAAAAATTAACACTGCAGTGCGACACCACTATAGACCATGAGAATGGCTTTTAAAAAAAAGACAAAACCAAGTGCTGACAAGATCATGGAATGACAGGAACTCTCCTCTTTGCTGGTGGCGATATAAAGTGACAGAACCATTTTAGACAAGAGTTTGGGCAACTTCTTATAAAGTTAAGTGTGCACTTACCATAGGACCCATTCCTAGGCCAGTTTACCGAAGAGAACTGACAATTCAAGTGTGCGCAAAAACCTAGATGCCACGTCTGTAGCAGCTCAACCCATCACCACTAAAAACTAGAAATAAACCAAAGGTGCTTCGACTGGCAACTAGATAAACCCATCACAGGAATGCTATTCAGCAATCCAAAAAAAAAAGAAGCACGAACTCACACAACACGAATGAACCTCAAATGCATTCAATCGAAAGGCCACACACTGTGTGATTCCACTGATGAGGCAGAAAACAGACCAGTGGTCGCAGGAGCTGGGAGAGAGGAAGAAAAGACTACAAAGGGGCCGCAGGGGGATGATAAAATGTGGGAGGTGACTGCTCTGCATCTTGATTATGGAGGTGATCACGTGACTATATACATTTGTTTAAACTCAGAGAACAATTTGCCCCAAAGAGTAAATTCTACTCTATTTAAATCTTAAAAGTGACTAAAAGTGGAAAATAGACAACTGTCTGTTTCAAGTAAAAACAATAACATCACCATAAGGCTTATAGCCTACGAAGAAGTAAAATACATGACAACACTTTCACTAAGGACCGGAGCGGGGAAATGAAAACACACAGTTTTGAAAGTCTGAGTTCCACGGGAGGGGGTGATATACGTGAGAAGGTTGATGGGATAAGTCAAATATTCATGAGTCAGCTCCAGATGACCGAAGCATGGCGGGGGTGTGGGGGGGATGTCTAACCACTAGGTCAACAGCAGAGCTAAAGAGAAACTCTGGAAAAATTCAATCAGAAAGTGGTGGAAAAGAGGAAAAAAAGAAAACATGAATAATAAAAAACTAATAGTGAGACGACAGACCTGAACCTAACCCCCTTGAAAATTACACTAAACGTAAATGGTCGAAAGATTCCCAGTAAAAGATGGTCAGACTGGATAAAAAAGCAGAGCTCAATCACGTGCTACCTATAAGAATTGAGTTTTAAGACACAGATAGGTTAACAGGAAAAGGATGAAAACAGCCAACACCAGGTAAATAGTAAACATGAGAGAGCTGGCACGGCTATATTAATACCTGCATAGATCAGAAATGGATAAATTCCTTGAAAGACACAAATTACCATGGCTCGAGCAAGGTGTGAGAGAAATCTGAACAGTTCTACATCTAACCTAACAGAATGTATAATTGGAAACTTTCCCATAAGGAACAAAAACAACAACAAAACTGCAGGCCCAAGTGGCTTCACTGGTGAATGAATTCTATCAAATGCTTAAGAAAGAAAGAACATCAAACTTACACAAACTCTTTCAGAAAATTAAGGAGAAGAGACATAAGGTTAGCATATCCTCCTACAAAACCAGACACAGATACTATATATAGGCAAACTACGGATAATTAACCTTCATGAACTAGATGCAAAATTCCTTAAGAAAACATTAGCGAATTGAATCCAGCAATATATAAAACAATAAAACATAATGACCAAGTGGGACTTATCCCAGGAGTTCAAGGGTGGTTCAACATTTAAAAATTAACTGATGATGGGCTTCCCTGGTGGCGCAGCGGTTGAGAGTCCGCCTGCCGATGCAGGGGACACGGGTTCGTGCCCCGGTCCGCGAGGATCCCACATGCCGCGGAGCGGCTGGGCCCGTGAGCCATGGCCGCTGAGCCTGCGCGTCCGGAGCCTGTGCTCCGCAACGGGAGAGGCCACGACAGTGAGAGGCCCGCGTACCGCAAAAACAAAAACAAAAAAAAATTAACTGATGCAATACACCACATCAGTAAAATTAAGGAGAAAACCCACATAATAATTTCAGTAGATGAACAAAAAAGCAGTCCCACGTGTACGTGGATGTTCACAGCAGCCCGATGATAACGGCCACACACGACTGCCACTGGTGGCATCTCCACGGCATGGGAGAGCACCATCAACCACAAGGACCAAGGACCCACACTCAGAACCACACGGATGAATCGATCTCAAGATACAGTAAATGAAAAACGTCAAAAATAGAAGACTCCGTTCTGTGTGATCCCACTTAAGGAAAAATGATGGTGATGGAGAGCAACGGGGGCTGCGGTGGTGGGATGGGGTGGGGAGGACGCGGGGAAACATCTGAGGGAAGTAAATTGTTGTGTATCTTAACCGTGGTACTTGACTAATTACAATGGCCAAACTCATCACCTGTACACTTGAAACTGGCACGTTTTACCGTGTGTAAACACTTTAATAAATAAAAAAGACGGGGAGAAAAAGGTGGGACTGCCCACCCAGCACAGGCAAGTCTCAAACTCATTCTGCTGACGAGACAGCCGGACCAGAGTGCAGACAGCCTGACTCTGTTTACGTGACGGACAAAAGTACCCAGAGGACAGAAAGCAGATCCGAGGCTGCCCGCGGCTGGGGGTGGGGGAGGGGATGCCAGCAAAGGGGTGCAAGGGCCTCCAGGGTGACGGACACGTTCTCCATCTGACTGTGCTAATGGCACCACACCCACATCTCAAATGGGTAATTTCATACCCGTGTCACCGAGGTATGTAAGTTACCCCTCAATAAAACTGGTTTAAGAAGAAATCTCAGGGTGTTTGGGGGTGTGAGGGTCAAACGTGACACTGCATGGAAGCTGAGGCCAGGGAGCCAGGGGGCCGCCCCTGGAGGCCCTCAGGGATGAGCCCCAGATGGTGCCTGGGGTGCCCGGCCAGCCCTCAGGGCAGCCTCCGGGGTATACAGTGGGACAGACACATTGGCGCTGGCACCTCCTTCGCCTGGCCTGAGCTGCCAGGATGCTGCCTTAAAAGAGCGGGAACCCCCCGAGCCTGGGCAGGCCGCCCCCACCTGGGCACCACTGTAGGCAGGCCAGGGGTCGTGCTGGGCTCTAACAGTGCGGACGCTCCTGGCCCAGGGCAGGAGGTAGTGTGGGTGGCGGGGAGTGGGGCTTGCAGAACCCATCCTGACTGCTCCCTCTCTGTGGGACCCCCCAAGCGACAGCTCGTGAGCTCTGAGCTGTGGGTGGGAGCAGCCGCCAACCCGGCTTCCCAGAGGCTCTGCTGGAGGGACGCCCTGCCGTGCAGAGGGGGAACGCTGCAGGCTTGGCCCGCCCCCCGTAAGATGGGACAGCAGCCGCGCTGACCTCACAGGCCATGCTGGGAAGGCCTGGCCCGGGGCAGGGCTCTATCCTCCGGCATGCAGGAGCCACCTGCGGCCTCTGCTCAGAGCGGCGGAACCCGGGAACAGACGTGCTGCCGCGTGCCAGGACCCCCTCCCGCGCACCACCAGCGTCCATCCCACGTCCAGGCGTGGGGACAGTGGGCAGACCCGGAGGGGAAGGGAGAGCAGGGCCACACAGGGCCACCAGCTCACTGGCCACCAGCAGGGCACCCCGCGGCGGTCCCCTCCTGGGAAAGGGTGAAGGTGGAGGCTCGGGGCTGGTGCGTAAACACCTAGGCGGGCCCGTGGCTCAGAAGCCCATAGGGAGCACATCCGCCTGCGGGATTCAACACCTGCCCAGTGAGGGGGGCGGAACTGCAGAGACCAGGGGAGGGGGCCTGGGTTGGCATGGGAACCTCCCCTCCATACCCTCTGTCGTCTCGTGCCCACACCCCTCAGCCTCACTCCCGGGGCAGCCTGCCCTGACGGTGGCCTCCCGCCACGATGAAACACCACGTCAGGGTCCAGTCTGGTGTCTCTCTGTGTCCACAGCAGGCAAGAGCAGGGACTACGCCCATCCGGGCCACCACTGCTCACAGCCTGTGGGTGCAGGTGTGCCCAAAGAGGGTGAACAGGTAGAGACCACGGGAGCGGACCCCTCACGGCGGGGGGGGGGGGTGCCCTCTGTGCCCTGCCCACCCCCGGAACCAGAACCAAGCCCCCCAGACCCGCGCTGCCTTGACGGGGCCACCCCCGGCTCCTGCCCCACTCCCGACTAGAGGCTGATGTGCAGAGAGATGCCCACCGGCTCTGGGCCCTGCGGAGCTGAAGCGCGAGCTGCCCTGAGCCCCGGGGTGGGGGGCTGAGCCCACTGCGATGTGGGGTGAGTCTGATCGGCCCCATCATGGTTAGGGCCTTCCCAGTGGCACCTCTCCTAACCTAACCAATTAGGAACCACCCAATATCCTCCCAACAGGGAAGTGGATAAATCAACCACGGCATCTCCACAAACGACGATGACACAGGACTTGGACAGAATGGAGAAACACACAGCACGGAAACGGGAAACCACGTGGGGGCTGCTGGGGGGAGGGATCCAGAGTCCATCCACTCATCTGTAACATTCAATTCCTCGATTTCCCAACAAGAGGCCCATCACGCGGGAGCTGCTAACAGCTCTTCACGGGGATGAGGGTGGGGACGGGGTCTCCAGTGCAGGGCTATGCGCCCTTCGCTTTCCTGCACACGGCGTGCTGGAGAGAAGACCCCTGAGGGTCACTCAGGCCACCCCCTCCCTTGGCAGGTGGGGAAACCGAAAGGAGAAGGGACTCCTGAGAACCCTTATGCGCCAGTTCACCTTAGAACCTTCCGGATTCCACCAGCTCGAGAGCCCTGCCCAACCCCTGTCCAGGCCCCGGCACGGGGCACCTGGCTATTCGGCTGCCCACGCGGGGTGTGAGGATGCCCCCTGGCCAGGCCAGGCCAGCACAGAGGGAGCCCGGGGTACGGGAAACCAGCGCCCAAGGGGCAGCCAGCCTTTGGGGATGGGCCCCTCTCTGCCTGCCCGGCCCCCACGGACCCTCCCCCCAACCCTCTTCCCAGCGCGCCAGGTGCCCAGTGATGCCAGCGACGTCACTGCCGATAACCTAGATTTTAACCAAGAAATCACACACCCCCTCCCTGCCCCACTTACGGGCTCAGGGAGGAGAAAACCCAGACCGGAGCCTCCCAAGTCCTGTTGGAGACAGGCTCCCAGGCCACCACCCCCAGTGTCGCAGCTTCCCTCCACCCCGTCCCACCTCCAACGCTCCCAGGGACGTGGGATGAGGGGCTCACAGGCCTTGGCTGACCCGTGCCCGGCCCCAGTAGGACCCAGCAGCTGATCTCAGTGCGGGAGGGGCTGGTGAGAAAGTCCAGTCACAGACAAGGCAGTGGGGCAGCTCGGTCTCCCAAGCCGCACCCCGGGCTGTCCACGGCCACCTCCCTTGGCTCCTTGGAAAATCCAAGGGTGCAGGTGGGCCACAACCGTCCAGGTGAGGAGGGGGTCCAGGCTCCTGCAGCCAGAGGGGCAGGTGCCCTCAGACGGGCTACCGCCCTGCACCCACACCTAGCAATCCCAACACCTGTGGTGTCTCTCACTGTCTCGTACACACCAAGGCTCGAGGCCACACTGGCGGGAAGGGGGCCATACAGGGAGGACCCTGGGCTGACACGTGAACTAGGGTCCTCTCCTGGTTCGGCACTGCACCACCAGGGACCACCGTTGGGCAGCCCCGCCCGTGGGCCCTCAGCCGATTCTGTCCTGACCCCTCCACTGAGCCCTGTCCAGCTGCTGGCATTGGGGGGGGGGGGCGGTCCTGCAGGGTTTGCCCTGAGCCCGTGTAGCCTCTTTTCCTGGGGGAGGGGCTTGGGAGCCACCCCAGCTCCCTCTGGCCCAGTCTGGGTGCTAACGGATCTTTCTACCCCCTGGGGGCCGTCAGGGAGAGGAAACTGCACACGGGTGGTTCCCGGGGTCCCGGCCAGGCCTAAACCACACCAGAGCTTGCGGGTTTCTTGGTGTCAGGAACACCAAGCCCTCCCCGCTACCACTAAGAGGAAAAAACCCAGTCCAGACGGAGGTGGTCTGTGTGCTAGTACCCTGTGCAATTCATACAAATATGACAAAACACATTCAAATAAAGTCATGAGCCCTGGGAAAACCAAGGCCCAGGGCCCCTGGGGGGAGCTGCCCAGGGCAGTGCCTCCCCCGCAGCTCTGAGAGGGACCCTGAGAAGGGCCCACGTTGGCCAGACCAGAGACCGAAACCCAGCCGCCCAGTGCCACATGGGGATCGGCTGTCCCAATGGCCCGAGCTGGCCAGTGCACCAGGCTCCCTCTGCTCCTGCCCCCCAGGACTGACAGACCAGTGCCCGCCTGGAGGCGGAGGAGTGGAAGGGGGAAGGAGAGGAGGGGCAGCGTCGGCCCCATCAGGGCCCAAGGACGTGGTGGGTCTCAGGGGTGGAAAGAGTCCCCAAACTGCACTTTGGGGCCCCAGCTCTGGGATGCCACTTCCCACTGGCAGCATGCATCCGGGCCAGTCACCGGACACGGGCCCCGCATGCAAATCAGGACAGGCAGCGGGCCCAGGCACACAGCCAGTTTTCGGGGAACACAGAAGGCAAGAGGACACCTGACCTGGGGCCTCAACTACGGGACCCTTCACGCAGCAAATCCTGAACCATCTCTGGCGACTGTGATGCAGTTTACAGGCAACACCAGGCATCGCAAATCAGTGCGTGTTGGGCTTATAGATCCCAAATGCGGGAGTTCCCCCCAGAGTAAGTTGGGGGGCAGCACGTTCAGTTCAAGAGGCACTCTCTGGCCGGCCACTTGGTGCTAGCCCCAGGGAGACGGCCGCGACTGGGAGGGGCCCAAAGGACTCTCTGGCCTCCCTGAGTCAGAGGGAAGGCGAAAGCACATGGGTGGGGAAAGGGCTGAGGTCAAAGGCAGTGAAGATGGGCCTGCTGGGGCAGGCACCTCAGCGACAGGGACACTGAGGCCTCAAGCAGGTGAGTGACGAGTCTGGGTCACACACTGCCCTGTGAGCCCTCAGGCAGGTCCCTGGTCCACTGAGGCCCTCAGTCTCTTCACCAGTCCGGTGGAAGCCGGGGCTCCGTCCCACACGCTACGCTGTGGCTGAACTTTCCCGTGGCCTCTCATCTCACCCGGGATGAGTTTAGAGTCCCTAGCTAAGGCCCTGCAAGACGGACCTGGGTCCTGCTCCTGCCTCGGGTGTCAGCTCCTGCCAGCTCGTCCAGTCTGGGCTGGGGACTGTCCCTGTACACCTGCAGCACAGTGCCCCCGGACGTGTCCGTCTCCCTGCCAGGCCGTGAGTGGCCCGGGGTAAGGCCAGGTTGGCCTCGGTGCCCCCACAGGAGGTGCCGGGAGGTCCACCCGTGCCGGCAGGCAGGCGGCCGAGGTGGCGGGTGGGGATTACCTGCGTAGCTGCCCGCGGCCTTGACGTACATGTGGCCGTACTGCTCCTCCACCATGGTGTCGTAGGCCTCGTCATCCTCGTCATCCTCGTCGTTGTGGTAGGAGGTGGGGCTGTCGGTGGTGGGCAGGCTGCTGGCCCCCGGGCTGGTCCGCTCCCCCTGGGAGTACTGCGCCTGCTGGATGCTGGGGATGAGGGTGGCCAGGCTGGGCACCCCGTAGTAGGAGACCCGGGGCAGCTTGAGGGGGGCCGTGCCTGCTGCCACCGCGGGGCCCGTCACCGCTGCCGCGCCGTCCCGGGCCCCCGTCTCCAGCGGGCGCTTGGGGGCCAGGCCTGGGCCCGCGGCCAGCGGCAGCTCCACGGCTTCGTGCTTGACGCGGGTCAGCAGCGGGATGGGCACGGAGGGGGACACGACGTAGGGGGGCGCGGCGGTGACCGGCTGCAGCTGGTTGCAGGGGCTCTGGGGCTCGGAGCTGGCGTCCTCGATCATAGCGGTCTGCGAGTCACAGTGGGGCGAGCTCACCTTGAACATGAGGTCCGTGCCGCGCTCCACGATGTGCTGGATCTGCAGGAAGCCGGCCGTGTACATGACCACGAGCTGCTCGCTGGCCGCCATGGTCAGCCTGCCCGTGTAGCAGAAGGACAGGATCTGCTGGAAGCAGGCGGGCGGCACGGTACCCGGCAGCTCGAAGGCGCTCTTGCTGTTGCCGCTGAACAGGTCGCGGAAGTAGAGGCTGCTGGCGGCCAGGACGGCCCGATGGGCCTTGAAGGCCTGGCCCTTGACCACAATGGACACATCGCAGTAGAGGCCCAGCAGACGCTGCTCGTTGAGGCAGCCGAGCACGGTGTTCCCGAAGTTGGGGATCTCGATGTGCAGCACCTGCGACATGGCGGGCGGGGGCGGCGGGTGGGCCTCAGACTCTCAGTGCGGGAGCAGCCGAGCGCGGCGCATCTGCGGGAGAGAGGGCGCGGGGCGCCGCGGTCAGGCTCGGGCTCTGGACGTCCAGCGGCCCACTGGCAGGGCCGGGCCCCGCACCACCACCACAGTGCCCAGGCCCCCCTGCGGGGCACCCCCAGACCCTCCAGCCGCCACGAGCCAGACCAGGTCTCGCCGCAGACCCGGCCGATGGTGGGACCCTGGCAGGGCCGTCAGTGCCGCCCAGGATACTAGAAGCCCCAGCTGGGTTTCCAGCCGGGGTGGGGGTGTGGGGGCCCCCCACACCACCCCGGGATGCTCCCAGAGTCCACCCAGCAGAGCGTGTAAGCCCTCGGGGCCGAGAGACACCCTGTCCTGGCAGAAGACGAGAACAGGCCTGCAGGCTGCGGACAGATGGGAGGATGGGACGGGGCGGGGCGGTCCACCCACAGCACTGGAGGGGCGAGGGCGGCAGGCCCGCGTCTGCATAACTCTTCTCCCAGGAAAAAGTTAGCAGCAAAGGAGCCCCTTGCCGCCTGTCCCCTGGGAGGGACCCGAACCCGGAGCGAGAGGCAGGGCACCGCGCTGTGTGTGGCGGGGGTCTCGCGGCGGGAGGTTTCTCGGAGGCTTTGCTTTCGGTTTGCTTTTCCCCTTTTCCCTAGAGCAGCCGTGCAGAGGGCCCGCCAGGGGGGGCATTCTGCCCCGCCGGCTGAGAAGCCGCCCCTTCGGCCCTCGGGAGAGGCGGGCAGGAGTGGTTGCCCAGGGAAGTGAGCTGAAGCTGGGAGAACTCAGCCTCTCCGCCACCTCTGCTCGCCCTCCAGGCAAAGGAGACCTCGGGCCAGAGGTGCTCCGAGCCGCGCCCGGCTCCCCCAGCCCGAGCTGCCTCGGGGACCCGGCTGCCAGCCCAGGAGTTGGGACCCTGTCGCAGCCCCACCTGCGCGCCCTCCCGGCCCCCCAGCTCCCGATGCCGGCCGATCCCTGCTGGCTCGCTCCCAGCCCAGGTGACTAAAGGGGTCGTGGGGAGACAGGGGAGGGCCGAGCAAGGGATTGGCCGTGGTGGGGATGCTGCCGGCCCGCAGGGTCTGGGGATGGGGCTCCCGGGCTGTGGAGCTGGTGTCCGACTCAGAGAAGCGGGGCCGGGACGGACGGGCCGGAGAAGGCGCCGGCCCAACTCCGCGCAGCCGGCGCCCGTACAAAGGGCCGCTCGGTCCCGCGGGAGGAAAGTGCGGGCGGCCACAGAGGCGCCGGGCGGCCGGCGAGAGGAGGGCGGAGCGCCGGCCCGGCCGCCGACAGGAGTTGAGCAGGTGGGCGGCCGCTCGGGGTGGGGGGAGGGCCCGCAGCGCCCCCGCTGCGGAGAAGTTGCCGGCCTGGCCGGTGGCACCGGCGGCAGGGGAGACCTACCTTTGGCCGCTGCCGCCGTGGCCCCGGCACTGCCCGCTCAGCCTGGCAGGGGCAGGCTCGCCCGCACACCGGCCGCCCGCAGCCGCCAGCTGCTCCGGGAATGCAGCAAACGGAGCGGGAGCCCTTGGGGTGGGGAGGGCGAGAGGAGCTGCGGGGGGAGGAGGGGGGAGGGGGGAGGAGGAGGAGGGTGGGGGGAGGAGGGGGACAGAGAGTCTCGGCTGGGCCGGGCCGCAGCTCAGCTGCACCCAGCCCGGCTCTCCGGGGCAGCGCACAGCATCTAAATGAAGAGGCCGGATGCAGACGGACATTCAGGCAGCTCTCGGGAATGAATAGCCGCCTTTGATTTGGGAGCCGAAGTAATGCCAGCTCCCAGCCCCGGCTTTAAAAACAGTGGAGTGTTGGTGCCAGAGGAATGCACGGCTCCGGGTGTTGGTACAAGACAGACTTTTGATGACTCACTGCAAATGCAAACAAAGATGGCAGCAGTACTGTACTGTGTGCCGAGAGACGCTCGCGGTGCCGCGCAACCGAGACGGCCTGGAGATGTATAGCGCGGTTCTGCATATGAATTACCCAGTAAACTACCACCCTGCCATCCAGTACAGCCCGAGCGTCAAAGCATTTAAACTATGCCAAACAGTCTGCAGGGCTGGCAGAGTGGCCTAACTCCTGCAGTGCAGGCAGGGAGGGGGCCGGGTGGGGGGGGCCGGCGAGGGGGGCAGGGAGGCCAGAGGGTCGGGGCAGACAGGGCAGGAGCTGTGTGAGCAGGGGAGGAAAAGAAGGGAGATGAGAAAATGAGGCAGAAAGAGGTGAGGGCAAGGGGCCAGGGAGGAAGAGACCCAGCCCCCCTTCCCCCGGCGCCCTGCAGGCCCCAGTGCCCGCCTTCCCCCCTTCTTGGGGTCCCAGAGCAGCAGGCCCAGCTAGTCCGGCCCCAAAACCCCAGGTAATCACCCTGTACCCCCACTCCCCAGCCGGGGCAGCTCTCTTAAAGAAGTACAACTTTGTGATTACAAACGGGGGCCAGGCCCATGGTGGCCAGCAACCAGGAGCCCCCGAAGGACCCGCCCTAGTTCCTGATGGACCTGCCCCGGGGAGGTGGCAGCCAAGGCACTGCCCCCAGGTTACCCGTGTGGCCGAGCAATTGGTGCGGGGTCCACAGTGTCCGCCGTCTACTGAACCCTTCCAGGGCAGGGGCGGCCGTGCTGTGCTTACTGCCTGTTTGGCTGCAGAGGATGTGGGACCTCGTTCTAGGCTCAAGCCCCCACCTGCTGGACAGCGTGGGCCCTGGGGCAAACCACTGGCCTGCCCAGCCTCAGTTTCCCTGCTTGCCACCAACTGTGGCAGCCTGCAAGAAGGGGCAGGGTTGAGTGGAGATGGCCAAGGAAGGTCTGTCTCCTGCAGCGCCCAGCATCGTCACCATCAGGTGATGCTGGGGCGGGGGGGGGGGGGGGGGGCTACAGGCAGCACCCCTCCCACCGTCCCTTCCGAGGCATCCGGAGAGAAAGAAAGAGCCATCTGGCGCCTCCCCATTCACACACCGTGGGCTCAGCTTCCGAGACCAGATAAAATGCTGCTGAATGGAGAGAGGGAAGAAGTCCAGGTGTAGGGAAGCCGCCCAGCGAGCAGCGGCCAGCAGAGGCGGCTTGGTGCCTCCTGCATGGGGCTGCTGACAACTCGAGGGGTGACGGCAACACAGGCCCGCACGTGGAGTGTTAACAGAAATGGTCCCCGCTCGGTGCTCTGGGGACCCGGGGGCTGTGTGGGGAGAGCGAGCGGGGCTTGGCCGGGCTTCCTCCGGCTTGAGGCCCATGTGGGGCGGCCATCATCTCAGCACCAGCCAGGTTTCACATCCTGGCTTGGCCTCGGCCACCAGGTGACGGACCGAGGGCCCTTACGCACCACACTCTCGGGTCCATGTGGACGCCCGGGTCTGCACACCTCCCCTCACCCCCACTGGGTAGCCTTGCCAGGCCCCCCAGACTGCGCTGTGTCATCCTGGTGGTCCCCCTTTCCTGGGGCCCAGGAGAAGCCCACTAGCTCCAAGATGAGGGACTGGGGCCTCGGGGGGCGGGGTGTGTGTGTGCGGGCACAGCCCCATGTGCCTGCCCAGCCACAAAGGGGGGCAGACTGGGCACACATGGAGCCAGTGTGGAGAAACAGAGGGACACTCAGAGGCCCAAAGACAGTGGGGCCCGTGATGGGTAGGGAAGGGCAGGGGCCAACCCTGGCCTGGGTGCAGGACACCCAGCCTTCCACCGCCCTCCACGAGCTCTCCCCTCCGCTGTGCTGCACCCAGGCCCTCCCTGGGTGGAGGAGAGCGACCACCTTCAGGCCCCTGTTTCATTGCCAGCTCCGCAGGGAAGTCCCCCAGGTGCCACGCGGGAGCTTGCTGAGGCTGGGAAAGTCTGTCCGATGCCTGACGGGCGTTTCACCCAATGCTGGGCACAGCCAGGGAGGGCCGCAAGAGAGGGGCTGTGCGGCCCAGGGACACACAGCACAGTGGGGAGGGCCGCCACAGGGCCCCTGCACCCACCACCGGGAGCCTCCCAGAGAGTGAGGTGGGGCCTCCTGAGCCAGATGGGGGCTCTCGTGCCGTGAGAGGGGAGGGGGTGAGCAAGCCTGGCTGGGGTGGGCGGAAGCTGCAAAGGTGCAGTGCGCACCGGCCCCCAGAGGGTCCCAACTGCCCAGGGCTGGGCAGGGAGCAGCCAGGTTCTGAACTGAGAGCGGGGGTCAGCGAGGTCTGCGAAGCCGACCCTTCCAAGAGCGGCTCCTGGGTTCCGCTGGGTACCACCCCACATGCCGGGCCCAGCGCCAGCCACCTCAAATGCAGGTCCTATGGCCTCCAGCAGAGGACCCCACGTCTGGGATGCCCGCCTGGGAGGGGGGTCACGTTTGCCCTCCGATGGTGACCACGGGGTCGAGGCAGACGATGTTATTAGGAAAGTGCTCGGCTAGAGACGCACACGGCTAGAGACCGGCGCCCGCCTAGGCCCCGTCCGTGCTTCATGGGCCTGCCCCCCGGGGCTGCGGCCAGACGGTTCACCCGGAGAGGGGACCATCCCCCCCTGGAAGGTGACGGAGCCGTCTGGCCCCGGGGATGGGGACAACCAGCCCTGTTGTTGCCGTGTCCTCAAGCCACCTGTGCGGGTGAGGCCGCCGCCCCACGGCCCAGCCCAGGACAGCCCAGCACGAGCTGGTTTCAGGTTGCTTTCTTAGAAGCCTCGGCCGGAGCGAGAACAAAGCTGAACTTTAGGAGAAAAGAATAAAATAAAGGCTTGGCTTACACACCCAGGACTGTGAAAGCAGGACGTGCCGAGGGCCGATCCATGCGCAGTGGCCTGAGAGGAGAGGGGCCAGGGGCCTGAGCTGGCCTCCCGGCCCAGCCCTACACGACCTCCTTCCGCTTCTGTGCCTCTGTTTCCCCACCCCCTGCTACCCAAACAGCACCACCTCTTCTGTCTCCCTCCGCAGCAGGGCTCCTGTGCCGCCCGCTCACGGAAGGTCCTGAGGAGCCGGGAGGAACGTCCGAGATCCGATCCTTGTTCATCCCGGCCATCCTCAAACCCACTGCACCATGGAACCCTCCCCCTCATAATGCCCTTCAGAACAGAACCCACTTTGGGACATAACAAAGCCAGAGTCCAGCCCCTGCAGCTGTGCTAGCCTCAGGGGAGAGGCCTGTTCCACACAGACTCTAGACCTCCCCAGGAAGAAGTGGATGGGGGGGGGTCTCTTCTCTGTGGACCCTCCCTTGGGAACGGCTGGGATTATGGGTTGTCCACCAGAATGCCTCCCAGCCCCCGGCGGGCCACGCACCCACAGGTGGCCGAGAGAAGGATGTGGGGCTATGAGCCCCAAGAGCTGTAGACACGCATGCACACAGGGGCCAGGGGGCGTCAGAGGCCAGCCTCCCCCACCCACCGCAGATCCTCAGGGGCCTGCTACGGCAGGGGCACGGCGCCGTGCAGGAGCACGGCGCCGTGCAGGAGCACAGCGTTTAATTTCTGCAGAAGCACCACCAGCGAGGGAAAAGGAGGCGAGACAAATTAAATTAAATTAAATTATTTTGCAGGATTTAATTTTACCAACCTAATAAGCGGACTGGACCTCGGCAAACGCACAGCCATTAAACACACACCGCAGGGGAAGAAGGGGGCAGGTGCGCCAGGGAACATTCCGGCAGCAGAAACAGGAGCCCCTCTCACCCCCAGCACCTAGCCCCCAGCCGGGGGCCCATCCCCGTGGCAGCCCCGCTGCCCGGCCGCCAAGCCCTGCCATCTCAGGACCTCGGGAGAAGCCGGCCTGGCAGCAAGGCCACCTCCTAAAAGGCAGGGCGCTCCGGAGTTGGGGCCAGGCCCCAGCGGCCACATCCCCCAGGGCCGTGTCCTGCAGGGAGGTGGGCAGGTTACTGAGTCAGCATGAACACACGTGGGCGCGTCGGGGCATCAGGAATACCGCCCAGGCTGCCCCGCGGAGGCTGTCAGGAGAGCGTGGGCGGGGCGGGGTGTCACTCTGGACAGCAGCCATCAGAGCGACGGCCTTGCTTTCCGATTCCGATTACGGCGCAGGCTCCAGTTACCAGGCTCTCTGGCAGCCCCATCTGCAGTCCCCCGTTCATGCTCTGGCTCTGCTGTGAGCTCTGCTCCTCCGACGGGCAAGGGGGAAGCGTCTGGGGGTTGACCCTTCGGAGGTCCGGGTGGCTGTTTGAAGCAAGGCTGCTCGGCTCGGGCGTGCCAGGCCCCCTGAAAGCTGGGCGAGGCACCGGCCTGCTGGAGCCTCAGGTTTGCATTAAACTTTTAATACACCACAAAGCAGGGCTGGGCTGTCAGGGGGCCGGGCTGCTAATGGAAGGCCCCGGGCAGGGAACCAGGGCTCCAGGGTGGGGTCTCAGCTGCTCGGAGCCCCTCCCCACGGTCCCGACTTGTGTACTTGTGTGCTCGCCTCCCAGCCCCACCCCCTCCAGGTGGGTGCAGAACAGGAGGCTGAGGTACCCAGAGGATGAGCTTCCTGCCCAGGCCTCTGGCCTGGGCTGCACGCAGTCACCACCCTCCCCAGCTGCCTGCTTTCAACACCCATGATCCCGGGCAACCGAGGTCATCAAGAGGGTGGGGACTGACCCTGCTGGACAGAGGGACGCTGAGGCCTGGACTTGCCCCGGGCCTCCAGGACTCTGCTGCAGAGGTGAGAATTCCACCTCAGCCTCTGCGCCTGGCTGTCCTGGAGTCCCCTGTGCCCAGGGCAGGGGGCGCACAGGCCTTCAAAACCTCAGGGCCACTTGGGTCCCGGGCTGTGGCCACACCTCCAATACACCCCGCCCCCCCCATCACCAGCTCACTGAGCCCCAGCCTGACAGGCAGAGGCAAGACGCCTCCTGTGTTCAGCTAGGCACCTGGGCAGCCTCCACCCAGACCACAGCCTGGACCAGCGTCAGGCATAAAAGCCGGTTTTAACTGCACTAACAAATGTTTGCCTAGAAGCTTTTTTTTTTTTTCCAACCAGAGAAGGGCAGCCTGCGAGAATCTGCAAATTCAAAAACGTGCTTATCAGTCCGTCCCCTGCCGCCCTGGAGGGAGCCACAGATGCAGGGCTGGTCCTCAGAGACAGAGCACACACCTAAGTTCCCTGCCGGCCCTCCACACAGCACCCCCAGCCCCCCGAGGGCCCAGGGCCCTGGGTGCCGCACCCACAGCCTGGCCCCATCAGCCCCACTGGCCGCAGGACCGCGGGGGCTGGGCGGGGGCTGGGTGGACACCCTCCCAGAGGGGACAGCGGGCCCTGCGTCACACAGCACGTGGCCCATGCGGTGGGCTCTGAAGAGGGTCCGGCCTGGGGGTCTGGGTGGCCCAGCTCATCCCATGGGCAGGGGCGAAACTGCAGCTGGGGCTCCTTCCAACATGCCACCGCCCACCAGGCATGACTGCCTGCCACCGACAGGCCAGCCTCTGACCCTCCGCTCAGATATTTCGTGCGGAGAGGGGGTCGGGAGCTAAACAAACAGGGCGTGAACCTAAAGAAACAGGAGCAGCCGGCCCAGAGGGAGGGCAGCGGCCTCCATGAGCCCACCCGCCCACCCTGTCCACGGATTAGCCATCAAATGGTTCCAGAAGGCTTGGGAAGAATTAAGCAGTGTTTTGAACAGGGCCGACAATCTCTCTCGCCCGTATTTGTAACTTAAATACCGTAAGCTTCAAGAGTGTGCCCCTCGGGCATCGTTTAGTAACTTAAAAAGCCAGATCCATGCCTGCAGACGCCACCCTACTCCTCCCTCGTAGGCTGAAGCTGGGTCTCCCCCGCGCCCTGCACCCAGGCTGGGGGCACTGGGGGGCCGGCACTGAGAGCAGGGGCTGCCCGGGCTGGGCAGCTGGGCCCCTGGAGCCAGACTTGCCCCCCTCGGCCTTACAGCACCTTGCTGTCCCCTCCGAGGGCTGACGGGGGTCCTCGAGGCGGCCAGGTCCCGGGCGGCAGGTGGAGGGGGCGCGCGTGCCAGGCCCGGCCGGTCACCCAGCTCATTAGCGACGGCGCCTCTGCACACACTCACATCTTTAATATTCATAGCTCTCCTGATCTGCATATCATGCCATAAATAGTCGAGGTAAGACACAAAGCTCCCCTGCATTTCTAATTATGCTTAAAAATCTAATGTAAATCAGACCGACACAGAAATACTAAATCAGCTGGGGTGGGGGGGGGGCAAATAGGCTGAGACGGGGTCACGGCGCACCAGCTCCCACCTCCAAGCTCACGCCAAGGTGGCTGCTGGTGGGCGCTGGCCCAGGGTCCCCCCCGGCCGGGAGCTGGGCGGCGGTGTCCCAGGCCACTCCCTAGCCAGTCTCACCCCCGCGGCCCTAAAGAAAGAGACAAGTGGGGGCAGGGGATACGCCCGCGGCACCTCAGGGACCCCGCCGCTCCTCCCCTGGGGCCGGCCAGCCTGTCCCACCTTCTCCCGCGGGGCTCCCGCCACCGTGCCTCCTTACCCTCCGCACTGGGGGACACCCAGCCACCCACCCCACCCAGGGGCCCAGTTCCTGGGCTCCCCTGCATCCACATTTAACCGGCTCTCCAGAGGGATCTGAGTCCACGGCAGAGGAGAAGCAGAGCAGATGTGCCCCCAGCCCCAGGCAGTGCCCTACTCTGGGGATGGGATTTGGCAGGCAGGAGGCACAGCCAGAGCGCCAAGCTACTGAAGGGCGTGGGGACAGGACTGGACGTGACAGTGGGCCCCTGACCCCCGAGGGGGCTCCAGCCCTGCACGGGCAGGAGAGGCCCGCGTGGGCCTCAGCTCTGCCCTTGGGGCCCAGTCCCCCTGTCTGCGGGGAGACACAGCATAGGGGCTACAGAACTGAAGGCTCTGGGCAACTGAGAGCCCAACACAGCACCAACCCTCGAGGGCGGGGGGGCACCAGAGGGCCAACCGGGGTCCTGGTGGGCGGCACTGACACCAGATCTCAGGGTCCCTGGGGGCTGAGGTGCAGCTGGGGCAGTGGGGGCACCTGGGGGCAAAGCTGCTGCCCAGGGAGCCCAGGAGGTGCAGAGCCAACAAAAGGTGACCCGGCCTGCATCAGAGCACCCGTCTGTCTCCATTTCTTCAAACAGACCCCAGCACCCCTGGCCCCCATGTTCCCGGGCAGCCCCGAACACTAGCGCTCAGCACACACCCTGCCCAGCCCTGGCCCCAGCCCCCCATATGCAGCCTGGAGTCGGGGCCCCTGGGCTGGTGCACCTCTGCCTGTCCTGGGGTGCAGAGGCGGGGCCCCCAGAGGGACCCGCAGGAGACACAGGCCCGAGTGACACGGGGGTTACCCCGCTCTGCCTTTAGAGAGAGACGCAGAGATGCCTGCTGCCCACATCTGCCTGGCATCATGCCCAGACCTATTTTTAAGCCCATTTACTAGAAATCCCACAAATTAAAGGAAATACAGATAATGCAGTAAGAATCCTGGGGGCCAAATAAAAGCTACACATAACTGTCCTCGTGCTCCAGCATGAGAATTTCAACCACAAAACCAGATCTCCCCGAAGCACCCCTGCGACACGGACACGTCCTGGGCGAGGAGGAAAGTCCAGCGTGCAGGCTGAGGCCGACAGCACGGCCATAAAAGGCAGTTAGCGATATGCAAAATAAAGACCATAAATACAAACACCCGACTTGATGGCCGGGGAATGACGGCATGTTGGGTGGCGTGTTCTTTCCTAGAGGTGGGTCCAGGCTGTGGGCAGGACCCCCCTCTCCCCCTCCCGTGGAGGCAGCTCCTCTGTGGGGCAGGCTGGTGGGGGGGCGCCAGGCAGGGACCTCCCTCCCAGCACCTGGCCACGGCCACAGCTCTGTCGCTTCCGCCCCCCCACCCACCGAGTTTCACGTGGTTTCCAAGACAAGCCAGGAGGTGGGGGCTATGGAGACCCAGATCTCCAGAAACCGAGGCCCACGGAGGGAACCAGCCAACTGGGTTTGCCAGGGAACGGGGGGGGGGGCGCTCCGTGGGCACCCCGGGAAGGGCCAGGCCCCCCAGGACAAGCTGGTTGGCTGAGGTGAGAGGTTGAAAGGCCTCACATGTGGTCCCCCAGGGTCAGGCCCAGGCCTCCTGGCCTCCAAGGTCAAGGGCGGTCCTGTAGGCAAGGCCTCAAAGATGTGATCAGGACAGAGGACAAACAGTCAGATCGCTCCTGGGTAAAAAGCATCAAAGGCGCGTCTGGGTGGGCACCAAGCCCCTGCAGACCCTCAGGAGCCCCGGGCATGTCCGCCCCAGCCCTCCCCTGCTCGTTCCACCTGCCAGGTATCCAGGTATCCGCTATCCAGCTGCCCCTTCACCAGAACCTCCCCCTCTGCATCTTGAAGCCCACCAGCCCCAGACACACCGGGCGCCCTGAGAGGCTGTGGGTGTCGGCGGGTGTGCACGGGTGGAAGGGGAGCCCGCGATGGGGAGGTGTGTGTGTGAATCTGTGTGTGTGTGTGAGAGAGAGAGAGAGAGAGAGAGAGAGATGTCCCTGATCCCTTGGCCGGAGGTCACACGGTTCATCCTGAGCTGTCACTGGGTGGGGATAAGGCCCACGGGTCCCACCACATTCTAGGATGGAACAGACCCTCCCCTCGGGGGCTCGGGAAGAGGAAGCAATGCCAGGTGGGTCAGCTCTGCCCCAGGCCTGCTCTCCTCACCGCCCTGGAGGTGCAGGAAGCCACAGCCACACACTCATATCCCGCCAGACGCTGGGTGGTCTCCTGCTGCCTGGTGGGGTGGGCGGTGCTCCCGACACGCCAGGCACACTGAAGTGGGTCACGGGTCCCCCCAGCCACTGGGACCACAGCGAGGGCCCTGCGACCGACACCGCTGAGTACTGGGAACTCGCCTCACTCAGATGCTTCCCCCGCTCTACAGAGCACGAGGCTGGTCCTCACGGGGACCTGGCCGTGTAGGCGTCACCTGGGAGCCCAGCCTGCAAGAGAGGCTGGTGGCAGAAAGAAGGGCAGAGCCCCTGCAGCACCTGCTCCAGCAACACCACCCCAGCCCCTGGCCCCGACGCCACCAGGTCGGGAAAGGCCGGACAGAGTGGCTCTACCTGCCCCGTGATGGGCAGGCAGCCGGGTGGGGGGCAAGCTCACGGGACACGCAAACGTCAGTTCCAGGTGGGTGGGCGACGGTTCACAGATTATTAGAAACTTGGAAATTAAGCAAAATATCGACTGCTCGACCCTTCACCATCACAGGGGCTGTCCACGGGATTATCCAAGGACGAGGACCACTCTTCTGCCCGTGCTCCGCCCAGGCTCTGTCCAGTGACGTGCAAACTCATTCATTTTTTTGTCCAGGAAAGATGCAAAGATATCTCTCCATAGAAGAGACACCCCCAAAGGTTACGGGTTCTGCCCTGCAGGACATCAGCCAGTTTAGGGTCAGGCCTGGCAGGTCCAGGACATCCCTCCCCCTCCCCGGGGGCCCCACCCTGCCACTTCCTTCATGTCGACGTAGACACAGCTCTGACATGCACTCTCTCTATATCTGTACGAGGGTCCTGTTTACAACCTTTAAACAACTATACCTGAAAGGTACCCAGGTGGACTCGCCTGCAGGAACAGTCCGAGCTGGTTGGTGGCAGTCTGTCAGTCCACCTGTATCCTAACGTGTGGTTTGGGCCACGTCCCTTTTCTGCAGTGAGGACCAGGGATGGGCAGTTACCGGGACCACTAGGCTGGTCTCAGCCACGCTGTCCAGAGCACCCCAAGGGGGTGGCAGCGAGTGGGGAGACTCTGTAGGGAGGATGACGGGGTCCTGTCTGTCCCCACCGGTCATCTATTTGTCTATTTGTCAATCAAGGAAATAGCTCATGTCCCCTGCAAGGGAAAACATCTCTCGGAGACAGGGAGAAGAGACATTTTCTGTGTTTATTTCTGACCCATGGCTGAAGCGGAGGGTTCCCTGTGTCTAGACTCGAGGGAAGCCCTACCTTCACATTGAGGGTGGAATTTTTTCCTCCCTCTGAAGAGATTCCATGAATTACAGACTCTTAAGAGCTGCGTCCTCGCGGGCTAAGAGATGAGCAGCTTTATAAGCTAATATTTTCAGAATTCCCGGAACATAAACGTAACTTCTAATATTTTAGATGACCTAGCATGTGAAGGGGAGGGGACCCTTTTCAGAGAAACCACTAGACCAAAAAGCACTTCCATGTAATACCCCAAATGCCTGCAATCAAGGGGAATCCTGGGCAAATCAGACTGCTTTGATAACGGGTTAAAAAGACAACACAATGTCTTTTCCCTGATTTGTAAATCCAGCACATATTTTATTTTCAAGATCTAGATGTGCTTTCTCATGAGGAAAGGAGTTAATGTGAATTTCCTAAACTCCACATACTCTTTCAACCAGAGAAGCTAGCATCTCTTTTACATGATGCTCAAGGTCATGGAAACTATAAAATTATAAAGTCAACTATATTGAAGAATTCTGACAAGCTGATATCAAAGTTAATTGTGACTATGTAATACTGGAATACTGCAGTGTTGCTTTAAAACCTCTGTCAGATAAACACCACAAAACAACAATACAAAAACAAACAAAACAAGACCAAAAAAACCTCTGTTGGACGATTCTAACGTCTTTCATCTAAAAACGCACAGCATGTAAATAACACATAAAAACACTCAGCACCTAAAAAATACTCAACCGACTAGGAATGGGGGGAACTTCCTCAATCTGATGAAGGACATGTGTGGAAAACCCACAAGTAACATCATAGCCCATGGTGAAAGACAGGATGCTGTCCCACTAACCTCAAAGACAAGGCAAGGAGGTCAACATTGTACAAGTTCTACATTTGAGTGAGGGAAATTAGGCAAGACAATAAAATAAAAGACATATAGTCAGAAAAGAAAAAGAAGAACTATCTCGATTCACAGATGACATGATCTTGTACGAAGAAAGTTCTAAGGAATCAAGCAAAAGACTATTAGAACTAAGAAACAAGTTCAGCAAGGTTGCAGGACATAAGATCAATAGACAAAAATCAAATGTATTTCTACACACTTACAATGAACAATCTGAAAATGAAATTCAATAAGAAATTCCATTTATAATGACCACAAAAAGCATACAATACCTAAGAATAAATTTAACAAAAGTGGTGTAAAACTTATACTTTGAAAACTACAAAACTTTGTTGAAAGAAACTAAAGATCTAAATAAATAGAAAGGCATCCATGTTCATGGATTAGATCTAATATTGCTAAGATGGAAGTACTCCCCAAATTGATCTACAGAGCAAATGCAAACCTAATCAAAATCCCAGCTGACATCTTTGTAGAAATTGACAAGCCAGTTCTAAAATTCATATGGAAATGCAAGGGACCCAGAATAGCCAAAACAATACTGCAAAGGAAGAACAAAGTTAGAACACTAGTACCTCCCAATTTTAAAACTTACTACAAAGCTACAGTAATTAAGAGAGTGTGGTATTGGTATGAGGACAGACATACAGATCAATGGAACAGAATTGAGAGTTTAGAAATAAATCCATGTATCTATGGTCAACAAGGGTGCCAAGACCATCCAGTGGGGGGAAAAACTGTGTTTCAACATATGGTGCTGGGACAACTGGATATTCACATGTTAAAGAATGAAGCTGGACCCTTACCTCACACCATACACAGAACTTAAAGTGAATCAAAGACCTCAATGTTAAGAGCTAAAACTGTAAAACACTAAATCTTTGTGACCTTAGACTAGGCAGTAGATTCTTAAACACCAAAAGCACAAGAAAAAAAAAAGATAAATTAGAATTCACAAAAATTAAACACTTTTGTGGTTCAAAGAATACCACAAAGAGGGCTTCCCTGGTGGTGCAGTGGTTGAGTCCACCTGCCGATGCAGGGGACACGGGTTCGTGCCCCGGTCTGGGAAGATCCCACATGCCGCGGAGCGGCTGGGCCCGTGAGCCATGGCCGCTGAGCCTGCGCGTCCGGAGCCTGTGCTCTGCAATGGGAGAGGCCACAGCAGTGAGAGGCCCGCGTACCGCAAAAAAAAAAAAAAAAAAAGAATACCACAAAGAAAGTGAAAAAACAAAAAATGGGAAGGAATATCTGTAAATCATATTTCTGACCACAGACTTGTATGCAGAATATATAAAAAAACTCCGACAACTCAACGGTAAGACAAATAACCCAATTTTAAAATGGGTAAGAGACATTTCTCCGAAGAAAATACATAAACGTCCAATATGCATATGAAAAGATACTGAACATCGTTAGCCATTAGGGAAATGCAAATTAAAACCACAATGAAATAGCATTTTACACGCACTAGAATGGCTATAATAAAAAACACATTAAAAATGCAGGTGAAGATCTGGTGGGATTGTAAAATGGTGTAGCTGTTTTTGGAAAACAGTCTGCCAACTCTTCAAACGGTTAAACACAGAGTTATTACATGACCCAGCAATTCCACTCCTAGGTATCTACCCAGGAGAAGTGAATACATATACTCACGCAAAAACTTGTGTCTGAATGCTCATAGCACCATTACTCATAACAGCCAAAAAGTGGAAACAACCCAAATGTCCATCAATGGAAGAATGGATAAACAAAATGTGGTCTATCCATATAATGAAATATTGTTTAGCCCTGAAAAAGAATGAAGTACCGTCATGCTACAACATGGGTGAACCTCAAAAACATGATGCTAAGTGAAAAAAGCCAGACACAAAAGGCTACATGTTGTATGATTCAATTTATATGAAATGTCCAGAACAGTTTATGGAGACATAAAGTGGACCAGTGATTGCCTAAAACTAGGAGTAGTGAAGTTAGGGAGGGATGGAGGAAATGAGAGTGACTGATGAAAGTCAGGGGGTTTCTTTCAGAGTGATGAAAATGTTCTAAAACTGACTGTAGTGATGGTTACACAACCCTGAATAGACTAAAAACTACTGACTTGTACACTGTATGGGTAAATTATATGGTAGGGAAGTATATCTCAATAGAGCTGTTACTTTTCAAAAATACACTCATGCTTTGTGACCATCTAGAGGGGTGGGATAGGGAGGGTGGGAAGGAGACACAAGAGAGAGGAGATGTGGGGATACATGTATATATATATATAGCTGATTCACTTTGTTATAAAGCAGAAACTAACACACCATTGTAAAGCAATTATACTCCAATAAAGATGTTTAAAAATAATAATAATAAAATAAAAAACACAGACACAGGGCTTCCCTGGTGGCACAGTGGTTAAGAATCTGCTTGCCAATGCAGGGGACACAGGTTTGAGCCCTGGTCCAGGAAGATCCCACATGCTGCAGAGGAACTAAACCCATGCGCCACAACTACTGAGCCTGCGCTCTACAGCCCACAAGCCACAACTACTGAAGCCTGCACGTCTAGAGCCCATGCTCCGCAGCAAGAGAAGCCACAGCAATGAGAAGCCTGCACACCACAACGAAGAGTAGCCCCTGCTCGCCGCAACTAGAGAAAGTCCGCGTGCTGCAATGAAGACCCAATGCAGCCAAAAATAAATAAAATAAATTTTTTTTAAAAAAGGAGGACTTGTACCCTTCTTAAAAAAAAAATACAGATACATCAAAATAAAATTTTTTTAAATGTTCAAGGACCCACAGGAAGGCAAGGAAAAAAAAAACAGAGGAACAATCAAGAAGAAAAAACAGAATCAAAAAATAAAATGGCAGGGCTTCCCTGGTGGCACAGTGGTTGAGAGTCCGCCTGCTGATGCAGGGGACATGGGTTCGTGCCCGGGTCCGGGAAGATCCCACATGCCGCGGAGCGGCTGGGCCCATGAGCCATGGCTGCTGAGCCTGCGTGTCCAGAGCCTGTGCTCCACAACGGGAGAGGCCACAACAGTGAGAGGCCCGCGTACCGCAAAAAAAAATAAAATAATAAAATAAAATGGCAGATTTAAGCCCTGACATATCAATAATTCCATTAAATGTAAATGGCCTAAATGGACCAATTAAAAGACAGAGATTGGCAAAATAGATTTTTTTTTAAAGACTCAATTATATGCTGTCAACAAGAAACTCACTTCGAACATAATGATAAAGGCAAGTTAAAAATATATATATACACATATATATGGCTGAATCACTTTGCTGTACACCTGAAACTATACACTTTGCTGTACACCTGGAACTAACTTGATTTAAATCAACTATATTTAATAAAACTTTGAAAAATTAAAAAATAAAAAAGGATAGAAAAAGATAAATCATGCAAACTTAAAAGAAAACAAGGGTTTCTATATTAATATCAAATGAAGCAGATTTGAGAGCAAAGAAAATTATCAGAGACAGAGAGGGATATTTCACAATGGTCAAGGGGTCAATCACCAAGAAGACATAGCAATCTTCTGTATGTACCAGACAACAGAACAGCAAAATATATGAAGCACAAACCAGTAGAAAGAGAAAAGAGAGTTGGGGACTTCAAAACCCTCTCTTGAACAACCAACTGAAAGAACTAGAAAGTTAATCAACAAAGATACAGAGAACTAAACATCAACTAACAGGATCCAATAGACATTTACAGAACCATCCACCACAAAAGAGCAGAATACACATTCTTTTCAAGTGCCTATGAAACATACACCAAGATCCTGGGCCAGGAAACAAACTTCAAGAAATTTAGAAGAACTGAAGTCATACAGAATGTGTTCTCCAACCACAGTGGAATCAAACTGGAAATTAATAACAGAAAACTAAGAGGGAAATCTCCAAACACTTGGAAACAAGCAACATTCCTCTAACTCATCCATGTGTCAGAGAGGAAGTATCAAGGAAATCGGATTAAAAGAAAATGAAAATGCAATATATCAAAACTTGTGGGACACCACTTAAGAGCTGAGGAGAATTTACAGCACTAAGTACATGTACTAGAAAGAAGGAAAAGTTTCAGATCAATAACCTAAGCTCTCATCTCAAGAACCCAGAAAAAGAACAAAATGAACCCAAAACGAGCTGAAGGAAGAAAAATAATAAGAGCAGAAAGCAGTAACACTGAAAACAGAAAATCAGTATAGGAGAAAATCAATGAAATGAAGAACTGGGTCTCTGAGATCAATCAAATTGACAAGCCTCTAGCAAAAGCGACAAAGAAAAAAGAGAAAAAAGACAAATTAATTACCAATATCAGAAAGGTATTGGGGGTATCACTACAGACCCTGCAGATGTCAAAAGAATAATAAGGCAATAATAGGGACAACTTTAACACATAAACTTGACAATCTAAATTAAATGAACCAATTCCTAAGGGAGGAGGGGACTACCACAATGAACAGAGCATTCAAATAGTCTTATAACTATTTTAAAAATTGAATTTTTAATTTCAAAATTCTCAAAAAAGAAATCTCTAAGCGCAGATGGTTTCCCTGGAGAACGCTACCAAACATTTAAAGGAAAATTAGCACCACATATATACAATCTTTTCCAGAAAACAGAAGAGAAAGAAACACTTTCCAATTCATTTTATGATTTATCCCAATACCAAAACCAAAGATGATACAAAGAAAGAAAACTACAGACCAGGGGTCCTTCATGATATAGATGCAAAAATCCTCAACAAAATATTAACAAACAGATTTTAACAACATTTAAAAGGAATTATATACCATGACCAAGTGGGATTTATTCCAGGGATGCAAGCTGGTACAATATCTAAAAATCCGTGAAACCACATGAAAATATCATTCAATGCATAAGAAGGATTTGACAATATTCAACATCCATCCATGATAAAAACTCTCAGAGAATTTCCTCAACTTGATATACAGCATCTACAAAAATCTTACAGTTAACACTTTCTCCTCAAGATGGGGAACACAGCAAGGATGTCTGCTCACCACTCATACTCAACACAGTGTAATGAGGCAAGAAAATGCACGCAGATTGGAAGGAAGAAATAAAGCTGTCCCCGTTTGCAGGTGACAGGGTTGTCTTCGTAGACAACGTCACAGGATATAAGATAAACTATATTTCTATGTACTAGCAATTACTAAAATTAAGAATACAATACCATCTACAATCACTCAAAAAAAAAATACCTACATGTAAATCTAACAAAACACGCACAGGACTTACATGCTGAAAACTACAAATTGAAAGAAATCTAGGTCTAACTAAATGGAGAGACATACCATGTTCATGGACTGAAAGACTCAACACAGTAAAGATGTCAATTCTCCCCAAATTGATATACAGGTTTAACACAATTCCTTTCAAAATTCCAGCAAGATTTTTTTGTAACCACAGACAAGATTATTCTAAAATTTATATAGAAGGGCAACAAAACTAGAATAATTAAGACCATTTTGGAAAAGAATTACATGGGAGGAATCAGTCTACCTGATTTCAAGACTTACTATATAGTTACAGTAATCAAGACTGTAGGGGGGGACTTCCCTGGTGGTGCAGTGGTTAAGTGTCCACCTGCCAACGCAGGGGACACGGGCTCGAGCCCTGGTCCAGGAAGATCCCACATGCCGTGGAGCAGCTAAGCCCGTGCGCCACAACTACTGAGCCTATGCTCTAGAGCCTGCGAGCCACAACTACTGAGCCCGCGAGCCCGCGCGCCTAGAGCTTGTGCTCCGCAACAAGAGAAGCCACCGCAATGAGAAGCCCGTGCACTGCAACAAAGAGTAGCCCCCCACTTGCTGCAACTAGAGAAAGCCTGTGCACAGCAACGAAGACCCAATACAGCCATAAATAAATAAGAAATGGTAATTAAAAAAAAAAAAAAGACTGTATGGGGATAGACAGACAGGCTAATGAACACAATAGATAACCCTAAAACAGACCCACAAATATGCCTAACTGATGCTTTACAAAGATGCAATCAGTGGAGGATTGCCTTTTCAGCAAGTGGTAGTGGAGCAACTGCACGTCCAGAGGCAAAAAAAGTGACCCTCAAGCTAAACCTCATGCTGATACAAAAATTAACCCAGAATGGATCAGAACCTAAATGTACAACTTAAAACTAGAAGAAAGTATAGGAGAATATTTTGGGGATCTAGGACTATGCAAAGAATTCTTCCATAAGGAAAAACTGATAAACTTGACAACTTTATCCAAATGTAAAACCTCTGCTTGGAATCCTCCTGCCGCAATGCAATAATGTTAAAAAAAAAAAAAACAGAATCTGGAACAAGACAAGGATGCCCACTCTCACCAATTTTATTCAACATAGTATTGGAAGTCCTAGCCACAGCAATCAGACAAGAAAAAGAAATGAAAGGCATCCAAATTGGAAGGAAAGAGGTAAAATTATATGCAGATGACATGATATTATATATAGAAAACGCCTAAAGACTCCACACAAAAACTACTAGAACTGATCAACAAAATCAGCAAGGTAGCAGGATACAAGGTTAACCTACAAAAATCTGTTGCATTTCTTTACAGTGAAAATGAAATATCAGAAAGGGAAAATAAAAAAACAATCCCTTTGAAAATCGCATCAAAAAAATAACATACTTAAGAATAAACCTGAAAGACTTATACGCTGAGAACTATAAAACAGAGGAAACTGAGGATGATTCAAAGAAATGGAAAGAGATCCCATGCTCTTGGATTGGAAGAATTAATATTGTTAAAATGGCCTTACTACCCAAAGCAATATACAGATTCAATGCAATCCCTAACAAACTACCCATGACATGACATTTTTCACAGAACTAGAACAAATAATCCTAAAATCTATATGGAACCATAAAAGACCCAGAATTGCCAAAGCAATCCTTAGGAAAAAGAACAAAGCTGGAGGCATAACCCTCCCAGACTGCAGACAATACTACAAAGCTACAGTAAGGTGCTGGCACAAAAAACAGACATATGGATCAGTGGAACAGAATAGAGAGCCCAAAAATAAACCCATACACCTACAGCCAATTAACCTTCAACAAAGGAAGCAAGAATATACATTAGAGAAAAGACAGTCTCTTCAGCAAGTGGCATTGGAAAAGCTGCATGTAAATCAATGAAGTTAGAACACTCCCTCACACCATACACACACACACACACAAAACTCAAAATGGCTTAAAGACTTAAATATAAGACATGATACCATAAAACTCCTAAAAGAGGACATAGGCAAAACATTCTCCGACATAAATCATAGCAATATTTTCTTAGGTCAGTCTCCCAAAAAAAGGAAAAATAAGTAAATGGGACCTAATCAAATTTATAAGCTTTTGCACAGCAAAGGAAACCATTAAAAAAAATGAAAAGACAACCTACAGAATGGGAGAAAATATGTGCAAACAATGCGACCTACGGGGGATTAATTTCCAAAATACACAAACAGCTCATATAACTCAGTAACAAAAAAACAAACAAAAAAAAATCAAAAAGTAGGCAGAAGACCTACATAGACATTTCTCCAAAGAAGATATACAGATGGCCAATAGGCACATGAAAAGAGGCTCAACATCACTAATTATGAGAGCAATGCAAATCAAAACTACCATGAGGTATCACCTCACACTGGTCAGAATGGCCATCATTAAAAAGTCTACAAATAATAAATGCTGGAGAGGGTGTGGAGAGAAGGAAACCCTCCTACACTGTTGGTGGGAATATAAATTGGTGCAACCACTGTGGAAGACAGTAGGGAAGTTTCTTAAAAAACTAAAAATAGAGTTGCCATATGATCCAGCAATCCCACTCCTGGGCAATATACCCAGACAAAACTATAATTCGAAAAGATACATGCATCCAATGTTCATAGCAGCACTATTCACAATAGCCAAGACATGGAAGCAACCTAAGTATCCATCGACAGATGAATGGATAAAGAAGATGTGGTACATATACATACAATGGAATACTACTCAGCCAAAAAAAAAGAATGAAATAATTCTTCATTTGCAGCAACACGGATGGACCTAGAAATTATCACACTAGGTGAAGTAAGTCAAAGACAAATACCATAGGATAACACTTATATGTGGAATCTAAAATGTGATACAAATAAAATCATTTACAAAACAGAAACAGACTCACAGACATAGAAAACAAATTTATGGTTACCAAAGGAGAAATGGGTAGGGAGGGATAAGTTAGGAGTTCGGGATTAGCAGATACAAACTACTATATATAAAATAGATACACAACAAGATTCTACTATATAGCACAGGGAACTATATTCAGTAACTTGTAATAAACCATAATGGAAAAGGATACGAAAAAGAATACTATAGTATCTTGTGATAAGCCATAATGGAAAATTTTATATATATATATATATATATATATATATACCACTTTGCTGTACACCAGAAACAAACACATCATAAATCAACTATACTTCAATTAAAGAAAAATCACAGGAGAATATTGATAACATGAAAAGAATTTGCAGTATGTTAACTGAAGACACCAAACTGTAAAACCGAATGTATGCTCAGAACCCAGTTTTTAAAATAAATGATATACATACACATGTGCTGGAAAAAAAAGAGAAAATTGGCTAAAGTCATAGAAACTTCTCATGAAAGAGGACACACAAGATGACAAATTAGCACATGAAAGATGTCCACCACCTTTAGCCATCTAGGAAATGCAAATTACTACAAACAGATGCACTACAGACCTATCAGAATGGCTGAAACGAAAACCAGCAACACACCAAATGCTGGCAAGCGTAGGGGAGAAGGACAGCTTCCAGAAACAGAGACCCGGGCAGTTAACGACTGTCAGAGGGGCGGGAGAGAGGAGGTGGGGGGCTACGAAAGGGCAGCCCCAGGGGCTTCCTGCAAAGGGTCCACTGTGTCTCTCAGTATTATCTTTCTTAATACCAGCTGTAATAAGATATAACTCATACACTATAAAATTCACCCATTTCAAGGGTACTTCACTCCTTTCTATGGTCAAACAATACTCCATCGTAGGGATGGACCACTTCTGTTTATCCATCCATTCTGTACAATTCACAGCAGCACGTGAATCTATAATTATCTCAAAATACAAAGTTAAAAAAAAAAGCAATGGAAGAGATATGGGAACATATGTATATGTATAACTGATTCACTTTGTTATAAAGTAGAAACTAACACACCATTGTAAAGCAATTATACCCCAATAAAGATGTTAAAAAAAAAAAAGCAACTGTGTGGTGTATCAACCTAAAATTCCCGAAATCCTCATTTACTTTAACACCCTACACTAATATTAAATTTAATTAACTACTAATGTTTAGATAGATGGATCATTTGTAAGTATAGGATCCAAACACTGGTCGGTAAGCCGAGCTTTAACACACACTCTGCCTCCTATGCGTGTTCATCAGATTCCATGTCCACGTTCCCGGCCACTTTAACAAGGTGTGAGAGGCACGTGTGTGTGTGTGTGTTGGGGGGATGCTGACAGGTGTGCTCTGGGTTCGCCTGATGTGCTAAGACGTTTACGTAAGACAAGCAGGTCCCTATCACGTCCCTCCTATCACCTGCAGCCCTCCTGATCAGGGAGAAGTTAGTTACGGGAGTTAAAAGGCGCAACTAATAAAATGGGGCTACTAGCAGCGCGGCTCACATCCAAGCACACCGAAGGGTGTGTTTCCTTATCACGGGGAAAAGAGGCATTCTGCCCTAAAGTGAAATGTCTGGTTGCCCCAGCACGTGAAAGCGGATGGGGAAGATAAAAACTAGGACGGACACAGGGAACACTGCGGGAGGTTCATAGAGAGGAATCTTTATTTCCTTGGGTTTATAATACCTGGACATGACGAGTCTGAAAAGAAGCCGTGAAACGTTAAAATTTGGGCAAAATTTGCTTGGTTTTGATGGGCGTATTCATAAGACAACTTTTTAAAGGTGCTTATGGATCCTTTACTGCCAAGCGTTATATTTTGTAAAACAAGAACCTGGTGTTGTGTGAAAATGGTGACCGGTGCTGGTGTGTCGAGTCTGCATCACCGCAGGACGAGGAGACCTGGGTGCTTCACCGCCACCCTGACCGCTCATCCGATTGCCCCAGGGTAACTTTCAGTACTTTGCGCTAGCCACATCCTTAGTATTTTTTTTTTAATTAACATTCTTCTCTCCCCAAGCAGTTAAGGTTCCTTAGAAAGGTGTTACTGATTTCTAAGATTATTTTGTTAAATGTGTTGTCCCTTGGATTAACAGCCAGCCAGGCTGAAACCATTCAGTGTTCTACTTGATCAAATACCCACATCTCTTCTGACAACGATACCGATTTCATCTTCCCCAAATCAGACCCTGAAATAAATGAAGTCGGACTTTACATCTGACTGTTCCCTCTAGTTTCTCAGAGTCAATCATAAACGACTGTTTTCAGCTGATGAATTGGGGAATGCTGGATTTGATGTCCTGCAATTCTCAACTCCACGGGAAGAACTGCCCAGGAAGAGGCGTCAAGTCCAGAGCCAGCCTTCCCGGGCTCAGCTTGGCCCATCCAGCACCGTCCACGGGAACAGAATCCTCACGTGTTCCCTTCCAGGAGCTCCACGCTGGGCTCCACCCTCACCGTCCATTTATGTTCTTATTCTGGGAAACAGCAAGCAAACCCTCACGCTACGGTTCTGCCTGATGCCCCTGCAGGATGTCCCTGCCTCCAGGCTGGCATTGCTCGCTACCCTGTGAGAGGAGCCGATCCCATCTGGTCATCCACAGGCGGCTTCTGCTCCCTGGAAGCTGCAGGCCAGAAGGGGGCTGTCCACAAAGAGGGACATACTTGCCCACGTGCGCATCTCCCGAGGAGGCGCCCTGCGTGGGCTCACCCTTAGACAGCTCCTACCCGACTGTGGCAGGGGGCCAGGTCTCCAGATGTCTTTAGGTCCACGAAGTGATGGGCTGCTGCCCAAGGTTCATGCTGACCACAATGACCAAGACCTAACTGTGGGGCTGGTCTTGGAATATTGGGGAAGAAAACCCTCCTCTTCCACCCAGTGCAGCTCGAGCCCTCCAGGCAGCAGATTCACGTCTGCAAACTACACAAAACGTTCTGTACGCTGTGCGCCTTCTCCCCAAGGCCTCAGAATTCAGAAACAAATACTCTTCCGGAGTCCCTTTACCTTTCATGGCAAGGTAGCCATCTGCAGCAGTTCCATGGGAATCTGGTCTCTTTTATCCCCTGACGGAGCTGGACAAGCCGATCCCGCAGCCGAGCCTGAACCCGGGGCCACCGCTGGCAACACGCATGGGCTCCCAGGCTCTGGGGGGAGACCGGTAAGAGCAAAAACCCACCTCTGCAGTCAGCGAGCTTCTTGAAAACGGACCTGAGCCTCCCTGTGAAATGCAGAGAAACTGACCAGCCTTAGCAGCTCCCCCGTGCCGCACAGCTCCGGTGTTGTCCCCCACAGGGTGCCCTCTTACCACGCCGTGTGATGAATCAGAACACAAAACCCGCTTCTAAAAACTATACTTGGAAATTATGATCACAGAGGGATGCTGAACGATTATCAAAAACTTGGAAATATGGTAAAGGGTGACTGTGCCCTTTCCGTGTCACAGGAGGGACCGGCCAACGAGGCCACCAGGACTGTTTCATTCTCCAGGGGACTGCAGGTACCTCTGCTTGGTTTGCTCTCTGGTATTGATTATGTCCCAGACGCTGTGACCTGCTAACTCTTAAACAAGGCTGTGCCCAGGAGAGATTCAAATGATTTCTGCCCAGGAGCAAAAAAGCGTTGCCCAAGGGGGCCGGTGCTCTTGCCTGGGGGACACCCAGCAATTGTGTAACTAACTGAACAGTCTGAGTGCAACGTTCTTTCTGCAGTGACTATAAATACACTCAGTTCCTCAAATGCTCTTTGATCGAGCTTTCCTGCTCATGAAATATTACTCAGCCTTAAAAAGGAAGGGAGTTCTGACATGGGGTACGACAAGGATGACCTGGAGAACATCGTGTCCAGTGAAATAAGCCGGTCTCCAGAAGACAAATCCTGTGGCATTCCACCCATGGGAGGACCTAGAGAAGTCAGCTTCATGGAGACAGTGGGGGCCAGGGGCTGGAGGAGGAGGGGCAGTGCGAGTTTTGTGGGGACAGAGCTTCAGTTTGAGAAGATGGGAAAATTCTGGAGACGGATGTGGTGATGGTTGCACAACGATATGAATGTACTTAATGCCACACTGAACTATACACTTAAAAATGGTTCAGATGGGGGCTTCCCTGGTGGCGCAGTGGTTGAGAGCCCGCCTGCCAATGCAGGGGACACGGGTTCGAGCCCTGGTCTGGGAAGATCCCACATGCTGCGGAGCAGCTAAGCCCGTGCGCCACAACTACTGAGCCTGCGCTCTAGAGCCCACGAGCCACAACTACTGAAGCCTGAGAGCCACAACTAGTGAAGCCCACACGCCTAGAGCCCGCGCTCCACAACAAGAGAAGCCACCGCAATGAGAAGCACGCGCACCGCGACAAAGAGTAGCCCCCGCTCGCTGCAACCGGAGAGAGCCCGGGCACAGCAACGAAGACCCAACGCAGCCAAAAATAAATTAAGAAAAAAAATACATCAAACTGTGCGCTCGAGATCTTTGCCCTTTTCTGTAGGCTACACGGCCAAGTGTGCTTAAGATATCCACTTACATGGTAATAAAAGGTAGGCGGAAGCAGTGTGAGAACTGAACAATGAATTTAAATATTAGTTTGTACTTCGTTACACAAAGGTGTGCTTTTTATTTTTTATTTATTTATTTATTTATTTTGTTGTTGTTGTTGTTGTTGCGGTACGCGGGCCTCTCACTGCTGTGGCCTCTCCCGTTGCGGAGCACAGGCTCCGGACGTGCAGGCTCAGCGGCCATGGCTCACGGGCCCAGCTGCTCCGTGGCATGTGGGATCTTCCCGGACCGGGGCACGAACCCGTGTCCCCTGCATCGGCAGGCGGACTCCCAACCACTGCGCCACCAGGGAGGCCCTATTAATAGTTTTTTGATCATAAAATTTTCAGTGCTGCATATAAAAAAATCCATGCGCAAGTTTTTAAAAATATAGTGTCGAGGGCAGGGGAGGCAGTGCCTGCCCACAGACACTGTGTCCACAGGCCCAAGGCCCAGGCACGTGCCCCACCCTGTGGTGGGGCAGCCCGGGTCTCCCCAGGACCCTCACTCCCCTAAGCCCTGAATCCAGAAAACCTCAGGTCCTTTGACCTCAGAATCCAGTTTCCTTGAGACGAGCAGACATGTGTGTGGGGTGGGGCGGGGGAGGGGAGGCTACCTAAATAATCCCAGGGCTGGTTTCAATGGCCTAAATTCCCAGGTCCTGTGTCCTCTTTTAATTCAAGTTCAGAATAAATACCATTACCCCATTTTACAGATTGGGAAACTGAGGCTCTGGGTGGGGCAGGAACTCGCTCACTGGCCTGAGAACTGAAGCCTGGATCTTGAGAGTGGACATGAGACCTCTTCATCCACAGACAGGACTCAGAACAAAACGCTCCTAGGCCAAAAGCAGACACCAGAGAGAGGAGGACGAAGGCCCTGGGCATTGGCCACAAGGGCTGAGCAAAGCCCAGAGGAAAGAGCCACCAAGGTGGGTGGGGTAGGTGGGGTCACGAGTCCTCAGGGCCATAGTACAGTCCCCTGCCTGGTTTCCTCTGCCTCATCCGGGGAGGAGGGCCCCAGGGCCCCTGCGAGCGTCAGGGGAGCTGCAGGGGAGGCTGGGGGTGAGCGCTCGTGAGAACCACCTGCCCGGGAGGCCTGGAGAGCCGGGTGCCACCCTCGCCAGCAGCCGGCACTGTCACTGCACACTGCAGCCGCCGTTGCACCTCTACGATTCCCTAACGGTTCCCCTGGGAGCACCGAAGGTAAATATGTTAATTTGACTTCAATCATGGCTTTTTAAAACAAAGTGCACACTATACTAATTTAGGGCACAGAACCTGAAAACTACTCATGCGTGTGTCTGAGCCTCCCGTCCCGGGCGAGGGGGACCCCGAATGTGAGGGGGCAAGGGGGCAGGGGGCCAAGAGGGAGGCCCACCCACCAGATCCCCAAAGGCGAGCCGCAGCGGGGGCCTGAGCCTCGGAGGCTGAGCCCGGTGGCATCAGCCAGGGGTGCCGCCCCTCAGCTTCCAGGCAGAGGACGCTCCCTACCAGCAAGAGGCCCGACGGCCAGGGCCGGGCAGGTGGAGCAGGGTCTGCAGACCCCGGGCTGCCCAGGACCCCTGGGAGGGCCCAGCTCCCTGGTTCCTCAGCCCGTGACCACATCAAGGCACAGCCTGGAAGCAGGACCCGGCCCGTGGCCTGAGGGACCCCAGGCCCGCCCACCTCACCTCCGTCTCCAGCCCTGTGGGCTCTACAGAGGCCCACGGGTCAGCCCACCGAGTGGGGTCTTAGACAGTGTTGTTAAGGTCATGGTCGGTGCAGAAGTGGCCCGGCCCAGATTGCACGGAATCAGCTGACAAAGGACACTGGTGCCCTTGCTCGTCGTAGTTTTCAGGGAGTGGCGCAGGTGGGGGCTCTCCTCTCCAAGCACCCGGGAGGGGGTGCCCTCCAATACCCCATAGCAGAAAGGGCTCGGGGAGAGGACGCCAGCCAGACGCCTGAGCCAGGAGGCCTGTGGGTGGCACAGACTCTCCAGCATCCCCGGGACCCGCCAAGCACCCTACACACCTGGGGTGTCACATGTTTCCAGACAGTGCACTTTGGGGTGAGGGGGCTAGAAGGCAGTGAGAGAAACAGACCAGTTCCCAGCACTAGTGTTAAGACGACTTTAAGGATAAGTAAGCACACCTGTGCTGTTCATCACCATGACGACAGCACTTCAGGGCCCACTGGTCCCTCTCCGTCACAAGCAGCTGTGACCGTGGCCCCAGGAAGGCCCTGTCTCCACGTGAGCCTGGGCAGGAGCCAGTGCCCTGCTCCTCCAGCTGTATGGGGGCAGCGCGGCCGGCCTGGGGGCCAGCAGCCCCTCCAGGAGGCATGGGGACGAAGGGAGGTGCTGGAAGAGGCTGACCTAGAAACACTGCAGCCCGGGGTCACGGGTCTCCAGTAGTCTCGGGGAAAAGAAACAGTCTGTTCCCACGTGTTCGTATGTTCTGGAACCAACGAGGGACACAGGAAAGAGTTCCCTAGAAGAGAGACCAAATCAAACTCAGAACTGGGATGGCCACCTCGGGACCCACCAGGCTCCCAGGCTGCTGGAAACCCAGAGGGAAGGGTGGCCGGGGGGGGACACAGGCCGGCCAGCTCCCAAGGGACTACTTTGGCCCACCTTGTTAACCAACGCCCTGCAAGCATCACTCCCCTGGCCGCCCGGGCCAGCCGAGGCCAGGGCAACAGGCCAGCACCCGCCCTTCGTCCTGCCCAGGCCGGGCAAGTGCTCCCCCTGCTACAAGCCGTCGGGAAGGCGGTGCCGGGCACCCGCGTCCACTGCGGCTATAACAAATTCCCTTGTGAGGTTTCTTGGAAATCAGTGGCTGCAATGTAATCACAGCTGCCGGGACTCGGAACGAGCCCGCTCGGGGGCTCTGTGCAGTTAAAGTTATTATGAAAGCTCAGTTAAGAAACACTGAGGAAGGGCTTCCCTGGTGGCGCAGTGGTTGAGAATCTGCCTGCCAATGCAGGGGACACGGGTTCGAGCCCTGGTCTGGGAAGATCCCACACGCCGCGGAGCAACTGGGCCCGTGAGCCATGGCCACTGAGCCTGCGCGTCCGGAGCCTGTGTTTCCGCAACAAGAGAGGCCGCGACAGTGAGAGGCCCGCGCACCGCGATGAAGAGTAGCTCCCGCTCGCCGCAACTAGAGAAAGCCCTCGCACAGAAACGAAGAGCCAGCACAGCCAAAGATAAATAAACAAATAAATAAATAAAATCTTAAAAAAAAGAAACACTGAGGAAGAACTGAAACCTTCAGGAATACCCGAGAGCCAGGGGAGGGGCGACCCCTCACCCCCACCCCACCCAGGACGAGGACACGCTGCCCCTTCCTGCTGGTCCCTCATGTGGCCATCCTCACCCAGGGTCAGTCTGTCCTGACCCAGCTCCGTCCACCCGGATGCACCTGGCCCAGGTAGCCGCTGCCACCCGGGGGCTCCAGCTGTCTTTGCCCCACCACAGCCCACCACGGCAGCACCCTGGAACCCCAAGAAACCCACGAGTGGGCACAGCTATCACCACCCCCGGCTCTGCTCTGTGACTCACCCCTCAGGCCCTTGTTTCCTCACATGACATGAGCGGGCACAAGACGCTGTCCAAAGACGCTCGGCCCTGGCGTGGTCTGACGGCAGCTCTGGGCCAGCTCACCACCAAGGCAAGACCATGACTGCCTGGTATTCCCTGCAGAGGGCGGGGCCGTGGGGGTCTGATGAAAGGGAGCAGCCAGCAGGGCCATCCCAAGCCTCCACCTTGTGGCCTTGTGCCCGTGGCTAGACCTGCCTTCTCCCCGGTGCCCGTGGGGTGCCCTCACCCAAAAAGCATGGGGCAGGGCCCTCGGAGTCACGCCGAGCGACACATAAAGGAGCCAAGGTGAGGCCTCGTGGGTGCTGCGGAGCAAGGCCCCCCAGGCAGTGCCTCCCCTTCTGGCACAAAACCCCACTCCCAGAGCCCCCGGTGGGAGGAAGGCCGGGCCCTGCCCACACGCCTAGAGACAGGCCAGCGGGTGAAGGGGTTCCGGACCGCTATGCCCAACACCTGTCAGCGGCCAGCTGGCCACCGCAGAGCCCTGGTCCCACCATCCTCGTGCAGGTGAGGCTGGCTCGCAGGCAGAGCGGTTCCACCAGCCACTCCCAAACTGCAGGTGTTTCCTCCTGTCCTCCCCGCAAGGAAAGACAGACATGTTTGCCAGAAGCAGCCGATCTGATCTTGCTAACTTTACCCTCACATACAGACCACTTCTGACCAGGGTTTCATGCCGACTGCCTCGACCCTGTCAAACCTCGGAGCCAGAGGGCTGATCCTGTGTGTTCTGAGGCTGCGAAACTCCTACCACTCCCAACTCCTACTCCATGAGACATGCACGCTGACATGAAAGTCATCAGACCAAACCCCCCCCACGCCCTCTTTCCGATGGAGAACTCCATGCGGGCAAACAGCCTTTCTGGCGTTGGGCTGGACACCTCACAACCCTCTGAGCTGCAGAAGTGGGGCCATCCCACCAGACAGGAGGCCTGGGCGCTCCAGCCATCCCCAAGAGAGCGGAGCCAGTGGCCAAACAGCCCGGCTGGGCGTTCTAGAGGACCTGCACAGGAGGTCAGAGGGCGGGGGGCCCAGCCTGAGATCAGGAGACACGGGGACAGTACGGCAGCTCCTTCCAAGATTGGGGAGGGGGCAGCAGCCATGGAGAAAAGGGAACAGGGGCAGGTAGACACTTTGGCCTTCACCCCTCCACTGGGGTGAATAGGGTTCCCCAAATCCATGTCCACCTGGAACCTCAGAATGTGACCATAAGTAAACGAGCAATTAGTTAAGATGAGGTCTTAGAGGATTTAGGGTGGGCCCTGAAGCCAACGCCTGGTGTCCTAAGAAGAGGGAAACCTGGACACAGGAGAGGCCATGCGGCCAGGGGCTGGGAGAGGCGGGAGGGAGCTCGGCCCTGCGATGCCTTGACGGGGGGCTCTGGCCTCGGAACGGGGGAGCGTACACCTCTGCTGGTTCAGTCGGCCCAGTCGGCAGGGCTGTGTCTCAGAGTCCTAGGAAACTCACAACCCCCGGCCCGCTGACGCCGACCTTGACCCGGGATCTGAGGGAACGGGGACCTGCTGGTTTCGGACAGATCTGATCAGACTCAGACAACATCTGCCAAGTACCAGGATGGCCCCGGTGCAGCCCCAGGTCGGGAGATGGAGGACACACGGGAAATGGTGCTAGGGAAGCCGCTTCTCCCCACCCCCGCGTCTCCCCAGGGCTCATCGTGGGCAGGAGGGGGCCAGGCTTGGGTACACCTCCTACTTCATCCTCGCAGAGCCCCACAGCCCAGAGGAAGAGTGGGCCGGGGGCCGGGGGCTGTGACAGCAGCAGCCCAGAGCCCAGCTCAGAGCTTCTCCATGGGAGACACTGGAGGGACGTGGCCACTGACAGCCGGGACGGGACCCGCCTTTCTGGGAGCAGCCGGTGCTGATGAGAGCCGACACCCCTCACCACTCAAGAGCCTCCCGTTCCAGGGCCAAACACCCAACTCCCCCCCGCACACAGGGTCCTGTGCGGCCCACTGCTCACCCCTGCCCCACACCCCGTATCCTGCCCTGCTCCCACACACAACCCTGGCCGTGACCCCCATGCTGGGGTTGCTTTAGAAACACACACACCAGACAAATTCCCCCAAGTGACTGGACAAAATCCACCGCGGGCCACCTCCAGCCGGCAGGACAGTGGCATGGCCGCAGCACCGCTGTCCGAGACGTGCCCAGACCGGGGGCATTCTGCAAAACTAGCCTGGGCTCTGGGGGCAAGGTCACGAGAGCCAGGGAAAGACCTCAGATCTTGCAGAGGCTGAAAAACCCTAAGAGACACAACAAGACTTGGATAGGCACGAGCACATCTGTGTTCACACAGCGCCATTCACAACAGCCAACCGTGGAAACAGCCACGTGTCCTCGGACAGATGAAGGATAAACCCAACGGGGTCCATCCACACGGTGGACTGAACTCAGCCTTAAAAAGGAAGGAAATCCTGACACAGGCCACAGCAGGGACGAGCCTCACAGACATCATGCTGACCAAAAGCCAGACGCAGAGGACAAATTCTGTGTGATGCCACCCATGTGCGGCCCTAGAGGAGTCAAACCCACAGAGACACAAAGTGGACGGCGGGGCCCAGGGCTGGCGGAGGGAGGGGAGTGAGTGTTTAATGGGGACAGAGCGTCAGTCTGGGAAGATGAAAGAGCCCTGGGGACGGATGTGGTGACAGTTGCACAGCAAATGTGAAGGGACTCAATACCCCTGAACTGTGTGCTGGAAAGTGGTTAAGACGGTAGGTTTTACGTGCAAGTAACTAGAGTTTTTTTTAATTAAAATTTTAAAAGCAGACCTGACAGGTGCCTGGGACAGGAACTCCACAGTGACCCTCTGGCTGTACAGGGCCCAGGCGTGGGAGCCACTGGGGCCATTCGGTGACCGCTGGAGCTGCGGTGAGGCGGGCAGCGGGCTGCCTTGTTTCAGTGGGTCACCCAGCAATAAGGGGCCACTACTCTCAAGCGGTCTGGAAGAAGTTCTGTGTTCGGTGCGCGCAGTTCCTCTGTAAGTTTAATACTGTGCAGCTTTCAACCCTTTCCTCAGGCATCAGAACTAGCGTCCCCAGCTGCCAGCGCTGGGCAGAGGGCAGGGGCTCCTCCACCACACTCAAGACCGGTGACGGTGACAGCGGGGCCAGGAGGCTGCAGGAAGCCAAGTCAGCGTGCCCCCACCCCGGAGAAGGGGTGCCTAGTCCTGGGGAACGCCCACCCCCTGGGGTCCACCCCAAGTCCTGGCCAGACGTCCTGAAAACCCTCAGAAACGAGTCTCTGAACGTGGCGGGGGCCCCCCTTCTGAGCTTGAGCACCGAGCAGCAAATCACGTCACCTGTCCTCCCAGGAGAGAAGCCCCATGATGCCAGGCAGCGGCGGGGGACAGAGGAGCCCCCCAAGCAGAGCTGGGGGCCAACTCCCAAGGAGGCCTGGTGGGGAGACTTCCCACTTTCCCTGGGTTACTGAGAATGTGAAGAAAGGCCCAGCGCAAAACTGCACGGCAGCCTCCCAGGCCCTCAGGCCCTCACCCAGCCGGGCGGTCACCTGCACTGGGGCCACTCTGGGGCCGCTGGGCTGGCAGAGCCGTGTGGGAAGAGGAGTGAGGGGCACCCGAGGACCCATGTCCTCCTCCAGGAGAGACCCCGAGGCCCATGCCATGAGTCCCCTGCCAACGTGCCCCCTCTCAGCCCCGCCACAGCTGCCTGAGGTCTCGGTCCGGGAATGGCAGGGCCGCCGAGGTCTAGACGCACAACGCCTGGGTGCCCCGCCTCACCGCCTGGACACCGTGGCCTCCTCCAGACCCATCCTGGGCACCCACCTCCTCCCGAGGCATCTCCGCTCTTACTTTCTCTTTGCCTCCATTTCTTGGCCATTTCTTCTCACGTCATGCCCTTATTTTTCTTCTGCGGGACGGAAGAGACACGGGGAGGAAGGACTTGGAGGGCCGCGGTGGCCCCAGTCCATGCTGCAGTTTGGGGTCCAGCCCCAAGGACTCCACTGAGACCCACCTCCCTCTCCTTTCCAGGCTGCTTCCCGGGACAAGGATGGGCCGCTAAACTGGGTTATGACAATTAACACAAATTCTGCCTCCTGTCCCCAAACTTATGTAACCGCAGACACTCCTGTCTCAGGAAAATCTTCCTCTGTCGGTGGCCCCATTTCCCGCCCTCGACCCCGGCTTAGCTCCTGAGCCAAAGGTCCTTCCAGACTTCCCAGCCTGCGCTGGCCCTTCATGCCCGCGGTCCAGGCGCTCGTCGGGGCAGTGGCTACTGTCCATGCGTCTGGCTGCCCACCCTCCTGGGCAAGCACAGGGTGGAGCCAGACGGCCAGCAAGGCCGCCCCTACTTCTGAGGCTGCCCCTCCCCTCCAGGCACTAAAGGGTTTCTGCGCCCACCTGGCCACACCGGGTTGACTAGGGTCCCCCCAGAATTCATGTCCATCTGGAACCTCAGAATGTGACCTTATTTGCAAACAGGGTCTTTGCAGATGTAATTAGTTAAGATCTTGAGATGGGAGTGATGTGTCTACAGGCCAAGGAACGTCAAGGATTGCCGGCACCGTCAGACGCTGGAAGAGGCCAGGATTCTCCCCTACAGTCTCCAGACGGAGCCAGCCCTGCCCACACGTTGATTTTGGACCTCTGGCCTCTAGACTGTGAGAGAGTAAATTTCTGTTGCTTTAAGCCCCCAGGTTTATGGTCATTTGTTACCCAACCCCAGGAAACTGATCTCACCCCCGCCCCTGTTACACGCCAGGGTGACTGCAAGGCTCACGCCCCTTCCAGCCTGTCCTCTCCACCGGCAAACAAACATCGCTGCCCTCCTGGAGCTGAAGGACCCCACAGGGAGCCCCCAGCGCAGTGTTCACAAAATAGGGGGCATGCACCACCCTTGGTAAGGGAGGGAGCCACCTTCAGACTCGAGGAGGGGGCAGGTGTGAGTGGGCGGTCGGGGCCACACGCCAATCCCACCACCGCTTCCCCCCGCGTCTGCCGGGGCCCGACATCGCGGCAACATTCACTCAACAGGTAGCACAGGGCCCAGTGGCGAGCCTGGGGGACGTGAGCCTCCAGCCCCTACCCTGCCCGGAAGCCTCCACTGGGTCCATCCTGCCCCACTGCTCCCCGTGTCCCCCCCACCCCCACCTCCTCCCAACGCAGACAAGGGGCGAGGGATGGTGTGGAGGAAGGGGACAGACTCGGCCCAGTGTCCTGAGACACGGCCAGGAACCGACGAAGGCTGATGGGCCGGCCATGCCGCACACCCCACGCACACCCCCATCCCGGCAGGTTTCCCGGAGAAGCCAGCGGGCAATTTGCATAAGATTCTTTGCAAGTTGATGCCAGCCTCTGATAATGATCTCGGCATGGCTGGAGCTGAGGCGGCTGTTATAACACTAGGTAATCATATTTTAAATTATGTTTCCCTTTACGGAAAGGTGTTGCAAAAACACACAGACATGAAATCTGTTGCAGCCCCCTGCCAACCACCTGACCAGGTTCCCAGCGCCACGGCTGTCACTGCAGCACGGGGGCTGGCGAGACCCAGGCCGCCCGGGCCAGCCCCGCGCCCCACACTGCCCGGGCCTCACCCGGGCCAGGGGTGCGTCCCAGCAGGGGCACCGCCCAGATCTGAACCACCACGGGCTCCGGCCACAGTCAAGGGTGAGTCCGTGCAGAGGAGTTAACGGAGCACCTAGGGCGCGCTCTCGTCGGGGGTCCCAACTCCCCTGGGGGTAGGTCAGGGGGGCGCTCCCCATCCCCACAGCCCCCAGCCCCTGCCTCGTGCTGGAGACTCCAGTGCCCACGCCACCAGACTTCCAGGCGCGGGTCGTGTGGCGGACGCGGGATCCTGAAAACTCAAAACCAAAACCATCGGCGCTTCCAGAACTTCCCTGTTGCAGCCCCTCACCCAGCAGCTGGACTCGGGGACCCAGCCCCGGAAGGCGAGCTCATCCTTGACCCCTGCACACCCACAGCCAGACTGCGGCCACGGCACACCCTCCCGCCACGGGTGAGCCGGTCCTGGTGTGGATGCAGGTCTGAGCACACGGCCACACTCGGTCCCCCTGGGGGCGCCGCAGGAGCAGGGCCTGCGTGGACGGTCACCCACAGGGATGCGGAGAGGACCGAGGCCAGGACCTGGAGGAGGCAGGGGGCCCCCGGCCGCCACCAAGGGGAGCCCCTTCTCTCCTTTTCTCTTCATGCAGGAGCGGGGCCCACCACTCAATCTCTATTTTCTTAAAAGCTTTCTTTTTTTTATTAAAAAAAAAATCCAATTATAGCACAAATCTCTCAGCAGGGGTCAGTGTGGAATACGAATAACTAAAGTTAATGGACATGACACAGGCAAGATTAATGCCTAAAGGGTTTGAAAAGTTGTGTGATGCAGATTTCATTAACATTTTAATTGTAATGTATCTTTTTAATCTTCTCTCACCCTAATGGCTTTATATGGCCAAAAAAACTGCTGACAACAACAAAAAGTATCAATATACAAAATTTAACAAAGGCACTTAGCAGCGCAATGGAAACTAAATTAAAGGAGCAAAACTATGTTAACGCTGTGATCTTTAACAGCACAAAAGTCGGAACGGAGCAGAGGGGGCTGCTTCTCCTTTCTTGGAGTTAGGAAGACAGGCAGATGCCCAGGGCTAGGGTGGGGACGCCCCACCCCCACCCCCACCCCACCCCCCACGGGACCCAGGACAACCCGGGGGGCACAGGGAGCAGACTTCCTGCAAAGGCCACCAGCAGCGCGGGGAACGCCCGGCCCCTTCCCCACTAGCTGGACTCCAGGCAGTGTCCAGGAGGCGGAGGGAGGGAGGCCCTCTTCCAGAAAATGCCAGCCATCTCTGGGGATGGGGAGGGGACATCTACGGCTGTCACCATAATGAAGGGGGCATTTTGTGGGGCAAGGGCTGTGGGTGCAGACGAGCTGGCATCCCGCCCCCAGCCCACAGTGAGGGGCCCTCGGTGGCTACGGCCTCCAACTTTCAAAAATGGCGTCTCAAGACATACACTTGGCCCAGACTACCAAGTAGCCAGGAGATTTTTATTTTCAATCAACAAACACTCCTGGAGCACCGAACCTGTGCCTGCTGCTATATCTGATGCTTCGCCCCAAGTCCAGCTGCCCTCAGCACGCCCTCACCCAGCGCCAGCCCGCCCTCGAGGGCCTGGGGGCTGGGCCTGATGCTGGGCCTGGGACACAGCCCCACGGCCGGCGGCCCGGCTCACTGCTCACCCCAGTGACTATATATGGGCACTTTCAGGCCCCTGCGGTCCCCGCCCCTGGCCCTGCTGCTTCCCAGGCACACAGGCAGACACGGGGCGGGGCCCAGGAGCTCCCGGCCCATCCATGGCCATGTGCCCTCCTGGATGCCAGGGCCCAGGGCCAAGAGGGAGGGGGAAGATTCCTTCAGAGAGACCCAGAGCCAGCCTCTCCTTTCCGTGGGACCAGAGACCAACACCTCAGAGAAAAGTATGCCTCCATCCGCCCTGGAGACTGGGACGCAGCCTCCCCTTAAAGGGGCATGAACCCCTCACTGGCTCTGGTCCACTTCCAGGGAGGGGGCATCTCCACAGGGCCCCCAGGCCGGGCCTGCTCACCTTCGGGCCTCGCAGCAGTAGCATCACAACACAGGCAAGGGTGGGGCTCAGAGGGGGTATGTTACCCACCCAAGGTCACAAAGCCTTGAGCCGGATGTGACCTGACAGAGACCTCAGAGGTCCTGCTCCCAAGGGCCTCCTTGCCCGGACCCAGGTCCAGCCAGCGGAAGCTGGGGGCGGGGCAGGCCCCAGAGAGCCGGCGCCGCATCAGATTCCAGCTCCGTTTCTCCTGCTCAGACAGGCTCCCAGGCCCGGGCAGGGGCGAGTGTCCCCCACTGTCCATGTCCTCATGGGGGCTGCCCCACTCTGAGGGTGCCAACCACAAAGGCAGCCACCAGGGAGCTCGGCTCCCAAGTTCATGTCCCAAACACCTCTGTGCCTGCCCCACCTGCTGAGACCCTCCCCCACAGGGCGCCTCCTTCCAAAACCTGAACTTTAAATGACAAAGGCCAGAGGCCAGGGCAGAGCAAGGCCAGCTCCCAGTGAGCAGGCAGCTGCAGGTGACAGACACAATGAGGGAGCCGGGGCCAGCCGGGAAGCATACTTTGCAAATGATCTCATCGAGAGCCAGGCCTGGTGAGAGCAAGGATTTGCTAAAAGAGAAACAGAGGTCGCCAGGATCCCTGGCTGCTCAGGAGGCAGGGTGGGTGGCAGTGGCGCCTCGGGCCTTGGCCTCGCTAAGGGGACTGCTTCCCCCAGCCAGCGACCTGGGTCCCTGGAGCCCAGGATGGCTGGGGGGGGGGGGGGGCGGGGGGGGGGGGGGGCGCGGGATGTAGCCTCCCAGGCACAACCTCGGCGGCTCAGGACACAAGGAAAGAGGGAACGTGGGTGTGGCGGGCCGGGGAGGACACACAGGCTTCACCCAGGGCCACGGTGTGAGGGGGTCACTCTTATCTCTGAATTGGGGTGAGGACACCAATGAAGATGCTGTCTGTGATCCTAAATTCCGGCCCCACCTGGAAGTACCCGAGGGCCAGACTGCTCACCTCGGGGAGGACCAAGGGGATGCCCGGGAAAGCGTGCTGGACGCAAATGAGGCATTCGGAGAGGCCTGGGCAGGGTCTAGAACGTGGACGGGCCGGGCAGCGCTCTCTGCAGACCCGGCAGGCGGGCAGGCAGGCAGTGAGAGGCCCTGAAGCCCCTCACCAGCCCCCAGTCGGACCCCAGCCCCAACCAGACTTTACAAGCTCCCGAAGTGGGGCTGCCCACAGCCAGGAACAGCTCTGGGTCCAGCCAGGGACCGGCGGCCCCTGTCCCTGTGGAGGGAGACACCCCTCCAACTGTACCGAAGACATTGCTCCCCTTCAAAAGACCAGGCCTGAAGGCCAGGTTCCTTGGGCCGGGACACCCCTCGGGGACACCGGCCACGGGAAGGAGCCAGGCCCAGGCCAGCTAACACGACAGATCCTCAGCTGGAAGGCAGCTTGTCTTGTCCCAAGAACGCAGCCCGGGTCAAGCTCCCCAAGCGCGCCTGTTACACGGGGGTCTGCAGGCTCTTGGGAGAAACACGCTGGAGAATCAGGAGCGAAGGGCCGTGATCTGGGCCGCAGTTCCCACTCAAACGGCTCAGCAGACGTTCCCCACCCTGCCCCCAGCCAGGGCAGCTCATCTCACCCCCCACACCCCAGCAGGACAACAGAACCCAGGGAGGGACCAGGCCGGAGAAGAGCCAGGCGAGACGGGACAGGGTAACCTGGAAGGGGGCAGATTGGCCATGGACCGCAGGGACAAGACTTGCTTCCCCGGGGTGGAGGGAATGAGGCCTCAGGTGCCTGAGACTCCCAGCCCTACAGATGGTAAGTGCAGTGGACGGCACCGGAAGGCCCAGGGCCTGGAGGGAGTCCGTGTCCGGTGCAGCCCATACCTGGCTCTGCATTCCTGGGAGCACAGACCTCAGAGGAAGAGGCGGGGGTGGAGCCCTGGGAACATCCTTGAAAGGGTCAAAGCCACATTTCTTACTTTCTGTCCCAGGAGGGGTCCCAGGCCCACCCCAGCCCAGGCTGCAAGTCAAGCACGCTGAGCCCTAGAGGCAGAGGTGCCCGAGGAACCTAGGCTGTAAATGCCAGCTCAGCACTTACCATCAGCACCGTCTCTCTTGTATGAATAATGCATCTCACGTTTTCGTTGGAAAACAGAGAGAGGCTTTAAGGGTTCTGTTAAAAGTCACCCACGAGCCCACCTCCCAAAGACAGGCTCTCTTGAGTGTCCCAGCACATCCAGGACAAAGAACCCAGAAGCACTCCGGGCAGCCAGGGTGGCCTGGTGTCCCCGTGTCAGAAAATGCACAAGCTTTTTCTCCTGGTCCAGGATTCTGCAGGAGGCTCGGAACGGCTGCAGAGCAGAGGCCGGCCGAAGCCGGCTCCGAGTCAGCGCGGTTTCAGACACCACGACCGGCGCCCACCCCGCCTGGGTGTGACCACCGAGAACCGATCTCTGCCACTGAGAGGGGACGAGGGATATCCTGTTCTACCGCTGTGCCCCTTCCAGCCAGCCCACCGAAACAGCAGGGGGCCAACCACCCTGGGTCTCCCCCTCCCATCTCCTTCACTCAGGCTCCAGCCGAGGTACCAACAAACGGTGGCTTGTCCCACGGGAGAGCCAGCGGCCTCCTGGGAGGGGTGGACACCACAGAGGGCCACGGAGAGACGGGGAGGGGGTTTGTTGGAAGGTGGAGGGCAGTGCCCGCTGCTTGACCCTTCACCTAACTCCTTGTTTCCTCATCTCTAAAATGGAGCCAACACTTGAAGATACCTCTCCTGGGGTCTGTGCGGGGCTTAGACGACACCCCGCACGGAGTGCTGAGAAGCACCTGTGCCGAGACCAGGAGAACCGCGTCCTTTGTCATCAGGGCAAACTGGGGGGAGCGAGGGGAGAGGGGTCTGGAGCTCAAGAGGGAAGCGGAGGGGAAGGTGGGGGGATGGGAAGGGGAGACCTGGAGAGAGACCCGGACCAGACCAGACGGGTACAGGGGTGTGCGTGCAGGGTGCTCAGAAGACCAGCTCTACCAGATGGCCAGCCCATGGAGGGTGCTCTCCCCCCGCCCAGCCCCCCACCACACAGGACAGGCTCAGCTAGAACATACAGCCAGGGGACACATGGCTGGATGCCCAACAGGTCCCTCCCTCGGACGGCCCAGGAGGGAGGGGCGTGTCCCCGGGGCCGTGTCCCCAGGCCGAGCCCACGCGGGTTGCCCACCCCAGAGGGCTGGGCTCCGTCCGTCCGGTCGGGGGAGACCTAGTGTCCCGAGCGCCCCGAGAAACCCGGCAGGAGAGGAGACGCTCGGAGCCCGGGTCC